>NC_141040.1:36927500-37092500 GCF_052040795.2 Danio rerio | reverse complement strand
TAATTTATGAAAAAATATCAAAACACAAAAACAACATATCTCTTCTTTTTTTTACTTTTCCTGTGACAGAGTATAAAAACTAACTGAAAACTAACCTCAAAATTTGAATACAACCCCAAATCTGAAAAGTTGGGAAAACACAAATTTTACTTGTATTTCATTGCAGAAAATATGAACACAAAATATTTCAAGTTTTGTCTGGTCAACTTCGTTTCATTTGTTAACATACACCATTTCCTGTCATTCAGACCTGCAGCACATTCCAAACAAAGTTGGGGCAAAAGAAATGTATGGCTAATAAATAGGTAAATTGGTTAAATTATGATTTGAAACAGGTGATGTCAACAGGTGATTGTTATTAAGATTTTAGACAAAAGCAGCATCTAAAAAAGGTCTTGTCTTTTAGGAGCTAAGATGGGCTGAGGATTACCAGTTTGCCAACAAATACCTGAGAAAATTATTGAAATGATTAAAAACAATGTTCCTCAAAGAAAGATAGAAAGACATTTGGATATTTATCCTTCAACAGTGTATAACATGATTAAAAAACTCAAGGAATCTGGAGGAATATTAGTGCGTGAAAGACAAGGGCACAAGCGCAAGAAAACAACTATGATCTCCGATCTCTCAGGCAGCATTGCATCAAGAATCGTCATTCATTTAGAACAGGGGTGTCCAGACTCGGTCTTAGAGGGCCAGTGTCCTGCTGAGTTTAGCTCAAACTTGCTTCAACACACCTGCCAGGATGTTTCTAGTGTATCTAGCAAGAGCTGTATTAGATGATTCAGGTGTGTTTGATCAGGGTTGGAGCTAAACTCTCCGGGACACCGGCCCTCCAGGACCAAGTGTGGACACCCCTGATCTAGAAGCAATATCATCACATAGGCTCAAGACTATCTCTGGCTCAGGCCTTCTCCAGGCATCTGGGATGGACCATCACACAGTGGAAACATGTGCTGTGGTCCAATGAATCAGTATTTCAGGTATTTTTGGGGGAAAAAAGAGACATCTTGTACACACCGTATTAACGAAGAGAAGGATCATCCAGACTGTTACCAACAACAAGTTTAAAAACCAGGACCTGTCATGGTACAGCATGAGGTTGTGTCAGTGCCCTTGGAAAAAGTCACTTGCACCTCTGTGATGGCACCATTGATGCAGAAAAGTGCATAGAAATTTTAGAGGACAATATGCTGCTGCTGTTTCCAGGGATGCCCATGCATATTTCAACAAGACACTGCAAAACCACATTCTGCACATATTACAAAGTCCTGGCTGAGAAGGAAGAGGATTCAAGTATTTTACTGGCCTGTCTGCAGTCCTGACCTGTCTCCAACAGAGAATGTGTGGCATATTTTGAGCTGCAAAATGTAACAAAGACCCCATACTGTTCCCCATCTTAAGACTTGTTTGCAGGAAGAATGACACAAAATTAAACCTGAAACCATCTCTTAGTGTCTTCAGTCCCTAAACATCTGTTGAGTGTTGTGAAAAGGAATGGCAACATTACAAAGTGGTAAAGGCTTTATTTTTTTTAAATGTGTTGCTAAAAGTAAAATTAGAATTGGAAAAAAAAAAAACCACAAAAATCATGAAAAATGTTTATATCTGCAATGAAATACAAGTCAAAGTCAATTTAGAACATTTTACCTGAAATAAAGCATTAAACTAATTATCACGACATTGTATAAGCTAAAAAAAATTAATAAACAAAAAAAACAAAGACTGTCTTTTTGACTTGCTTCTTAGGTGACCTACTTATTTCTCATATTCTGATCCTCTCTATTCATTTAAACCTGCACTTTCCTACTCGAGATAAAAAGCAAAAGTTTAACTGTAATCAGCGGCTCTCAGGTTGAAGAACACACAGAGCTCTGGGTGTTGTGGCTGTTTTTGGATGCAGGTTAATGGCTTTGGCAGGTGCTGCTGATGACTGGCGGGTCTGTGTGCGGTTCAGGTGCTGCTCCTGTGGTGTCTGCTCTGTAGATGGAGCTGTCTGGACCCCCGCAGGCCTGTAACTCACAGCCCCGCTCGGCCCCCTGCCTGCTCCAGACCAGCGTGACCTCCAGCACACACCACTTCCAGCTCAATATTTTAAACTGTGCTCGGTCAGACAGCTGAGACATGCTTTGTGTCCATCCAATTACCACACATCACAAATACTTGGTGGTTATGACAGAGGAGTGAGGAGAATGCATGCGCGTTTTCATAAATTTTCTGTAGTTTTGGGGTTTTGCTGTGCCGTAAATGGAATGCTTAATAATGCCCACTTTTTATTTATTTACTTATTTTATTTTATTTTTGTGGAAAGAGGTACAGGTTAAATTTTTAAAAAGAAATAAAAAGAATCCTGTTCTTTTGGCATACTGGAATGTATCTAATAAATTTTGGGGTTTTATAATGTGTCTAATAAAAATCATCATTAAATTAACTTGAAATACATAAAATCGACAAAAAATGAAATAAAAAGGTTTTCAAATATTTAATCTGCTTGTTTTTTATAAACCAGTTAAGAATAAATTTAATAAAAATGTATTTATTCCAATTTTTTTTAACCATTTTTAGGGTTACAATTATTAGCCCCTTTACGTTTTTTTTTTTTTTTCTCTCAGTGGTCTACAGAACAAACCATCGTTATACAATAACTTGCCTAATTACCCTAAGCGGCCTAGGTAACCTAGTTGAGCCTTTAAATGTCACTTTAAGCTTTATAGGAGGGTCTTGGAAAAATATCTAGTCAAATATTATTTACTGTCATCATGACAAAGATAAAATAAATCAGTTATTAGAAATGAGTTATTAAAACTATTATGTTTGGAAATGTGTTGAAAAAAATCTTCTCTCCATCAAACAGAAATTGGGAAAAAAATAAACAGGTGAGCTAATAATTCAGAGAGTTTAATAATTCTGACTTTAACTGTAATTGAAGATATAGAATTTTTATATTTATTACCAGGTCTTGACATTAACATTTTTGATCACCAGCCACTGTGGCAAGTAGCTTTTCAACATTGCTTGTCACTTGCCATTTTCACCAGCCACAATTTTGTTGTTAGGAAAACGTATTATACATACATAAATTTGAATTTGACGTTAATATTTCTTGATTTAGATTTTTGTGTTATGTCCACATGCCTCCTTGATCATTTTACTTTTTGAGTGTTATACGTGATCTTGCTCAATGAGCATAGTCAAATGGCTTGTGGTTTCAGTGTCACATTGCAATTAGTTTTTATTTTACATGACTTTTAAGGGCACAACACTGAGGATTTATCACATTCTTCTCTAGCCACACCAAAAAAGAAAAGAAAAGAAAAGAAAAGAAAGAAAGAAAGCCTTAGCCCAAACTTTTAAATCGTGTCAAAACAAACAAAATATAGCTGTACTGTATACACAACAAAATCTTTTTTTTTAATTGACTTTTAAAAAAGAATTATGCACAGTGATCTGCCTAAAGTTCAGTTCACTATACATGAATGGAGAGTAAATCTCATATTTAAGCAGTGTTATTGAAAGGATGATTATTAAACCGTATTAACAAAATAACTAAGCAAAAGAAAGCAGGTGAAAAACATACAGTGTGCGTTGATGAAAGGACGATCATGTGATCACACAGTTACAGTTAGACATATTAATAATCTGTTCAAAAAACGTTTAAGCGAAAACGGGTGTTAATATCAAGTCCTTATTATACATGCAATATTTAATATATTACATATATGTATATTTTAAAATGTCTCCCTATATACAGTATGACAAATATTTAACTGTGTTTCCTCTAGGATTTTTCCAGCTGTGGCGGCAGACTTTTTTTACACTGATCTACCAGCTACCTGTGGCGTTATTTCAATGACAAATGTCGCAAGCGCAATTTTAGAAGTCAATATCGCATTTATTTAATTGCCTATAGCATTCGAATCTCTTTGCTTGTGCGCCGATTTCCTTTTCTCGTGCACAAAACTTCTTACACGCCACCTCAAATATACGCTGCTCAAGCCCAGATCTTGTGCGCTCTCAAATAAACGCTGCTGAAGTGCGATTTAGTGCGTTTATGTAACAAATATGTCTCCAACATTTATTAGATATGCTAGGAATATTTATGAATTTCTCCAATAGACCTACAGAGCGGTATTAATACGTCCTGAAGTAAAGTGAAACGGCTATACGTTGTATTTGCTGGCCTCACGCATCACTCACCTGTCAATCAACCAGTCAGTCAGTCAGCACGTAACCTTAAAGGGTTAAACAAATAACGCACAGCACTACTGCAGTTAAAGAAAAGTTTGCGCTTTCATAATTCACTTGCCTTTTAATAAGTTTTTGGTGCTATTATCACCTGCTATTAAAAAAAAAAAAGAAAAAAACGGGACTGATCGTTTTGAATGAAAAGCTGTAATGTTGCCGTGGCGGGATCAATTTTGGTGTGGCGCCCTGCCATGGAAGAATGAATATAGCTGAAACCATGTATAATATAGAACTAATGTGTAGTTTTATAAGTAAGTTTATAGGTGGTTTTTAAAATAACATTTTCCACTCTTTTACTGTGGTCTATTTGGACAATGCTTATTACATTTTTCATGTAGATATAGTGGCACACGAAGCTGTGTAGTAATTGATCTGCATAAATTTGCCATATGGTCTTATAACATGCAGTTTTCTTCATATCATTTAGAACTATTTTTAGAATTTGTAATATTTTATGCTGTGTTTGTTGATCTAATACTCTTCCACTGTTTGTTTATTGTGTGTAAATATACTGTAGGCTCACTATGTGCAGCTGACCAGATTCTGGATATACAGAAGTGATTGAATACTGCACATTTTGACTAACCTACATGTAGTCTGTACATAGCCTATAGGCTGCTGCATTTCCTCTAGGTCTTACATTTGGTCTTTGTTTTGAACCTCTCTCTCTCCCTCTCTCTCTCTCTCTCTCTGCAGTGCGTCTGCGGACGGATCGTCTATCATTGATAAAGGAGTGCATCTCTCAGTGCCCTACTGCATACCGACAGTCCCTTCTCCTTCTCAGCCTGGCCAGACTGCTGCGCGTTGCAGGTAAAAACCCAATGAAAACTTCCCTCAGCATCAGGCTAGCGTTCTGTTTATGTGTGTCCGTTGAGGAAAAATGCTTGAACGGAAGTATTTCCAGCTCAGGCGATTCATCAAGGCTGTCACAGACAGCCTGCCACAGCAGTTACGATTAAAAAAAAAATACTCACATCAGTACTTGGCATAGCTCTAACCAGGGCTTTCTTTTAGCTGTTAGTCAATGCAAAGTCCCTGAAAGTTCTAAATATTTCCACTTCCGTTCCATCATGACAAGACAGAAGGCGGTGCACTACACCAACTATTCCGTGTAGATTAAACGGTGCTAATCTGTAAGCTTTACCGTATCCGCTGAGTCAGCAGCGTCCTGTATACAGGTGAATAAATAGATGAATACGCATGAGTGAGGGATTGAATGAATAAGTAGACATTTCTTTGAAGTATGCTTTGCTCAGGGGTTGGAGATTAATATTGCATCGGACAGCCCAAAAAGATGCGCCTCAGGGATGTGACCTCATGAATCAACAATCAGTTGGTTTCATGAATCAGCATGAAGTCGGTAAAGCTATGAAGTCTATTGGTATTCTTTCTGATGTAAATCCAGAAAGATTTCGGTATGAAAATATGTCCAATTTTTTATTTTTGTGCTCAGACTCATGTTTTCAGCATACTGTGTTGTTCACTGCAGGTCATTTATCCAACTGATTTGTACCGCACTTGGGATGTTTGGCTCTCTGTGTTGCTCATGCTCAAAATTAAAGACAGTGGGGTAATTGTAATTGTGGGGTAATTTGTATTTGTACCAGTATGACCGAAAACTAAACTAAATCACACTGAGAGAATGAATGAGTGCAAAATGCCTTGAAATAAATTGAGCTTTTTTAACCAATATGGTTCCAAATAGGTCTTGGAGCTTTTAGAAGCTTAAGTCTTTCTATTCTGTTGTCAACAATGGGTAAGAATCGGACATAGTTAACCTTCAAAAATATTTATTGCCAACCTTAGCTTTTATAAGTTATTTATTTGCTGTTCGTTTTGTAAGAGCTTTGCCGTTTTCCCAAACTTTACACTTTTAGGATGTTTTTTAGCAGTAGCAGTAGATCAATACTTCTAGTCAGTAAGTGTTGTGGGCATACTTATGAACAGTGGTAATGTATTGATATTTTCATCTCTGATTTTAACAGGGATAATTAAATTGTCCACATGAATGCAGTAAATAGATATTTTTCAGAAAACTGAGCAACGTATTGTTTGTTTACGTGATGTTAAAGAGCCATGACACCCCCCACTTTCAGTTCAGGTCTACCTCAGATTCTTTTCAAAAGATGCATCATAATGGGCATGGAGCTCCACGAGCAAAAGGCAGGAGTGAGCGTGGCCAGCAGGGCAGAAGGTGTGGAGCGAACAACTGTTGTCAGTTAGCTCACAAAATGAGACACAAACTATGAGGAGACGCATGATTTTATAGTTTACAAAGTTCAAATGCAAAGAAATAAACGGTAATTTAATGCCCTGCTACATTTGTTATTCGTAAATTTATATACAGATAACCACAATTTATATCATTATAAAGACAATCGTGTTCATATAAACAGTATTAATGAGGACTTTTCCCTCAATCCCCGGGTCTGAATCACAGGTCTGAATGCAGACTGCAGCAGGTCTCTTGCCCTGTCTATTTTAACCTCTAACCCTGTTGGTAATCTAGAGGATTTAGGCAAACACAGCTGCATGGCGATCTGTCTAAATGTGAATGAACTCCACTGATAAACGACAACATCCGCCATTGTCAATAATAATGAGAAACCGACGCGTCATCTTTGTACTTGCATGCTGGACCTGTGATTATTTGTTTTTTAAAAAAAGTATTTTAGATTTTATTAATATGTATGTCATATTTCTACATTTTTTATAATTTGCTCAGAAGTTCTAAAAGTTAGAAATCGGATCATATATTATATTATATTATATTATATTATATTATATTATATTATATTATATTATATTATATTATATTATATTATATTATATTATATCATATCATATTATATTATATTATATTATATTATATTATATCATATTATATATTTATTGATTTGTTTGAATTTGCAAAAATGGTACTATTTCAAAATATTTATTATGAAAATATGATTTGACGTATTGTGATATGAGATATGTCATATCGCCCAGCACTACTGCAGCAACATTAAACACAAAGCATCAACAACTACTGTAATAAGAAATTGTTTGGTCTTTAAAACTGAACGGAAGGATTGAAAAAGCTAGAACCAAAACGGAGCATATACACTTAGTCCAAATTACTTGCCCTCCTGTCAACTCAAAGCAGTTTTTATTTAAAAAAATAAAATAAAATTTGGTCAATATCATTATCCCTGTTAAGCTATATATACAGTATATCTTTTTAGATAGTCTACAGAACAAACCATCACTATACAATGATTAGCCTAATTGTCATAACTTGCCTAATTACCCTAATTAACCTAGTTAAGCCTTTAAATTGCTAGTAATTCTATATCTACTATATCTAGTAAAATATTTTGTACTGTCATCATGGCAATTATTTGTCATCATTTACTTATAAATCAGTTATTAGAAATAAATTATTAAAACTGTTATGTTTAGAAATGTGTTGAAAAAAACGTATTTCCGTTAAACTGAAAAATGTACATGAGGGTTAATAATTCTGACTAGTACTTCAAAATATTCACCCCAAACTCTAGGGTGAAGTGTCAGTGCATTTGTTGGTTACAGGGGTAAATGAGGTTATTCCAGAGCTCTGACTCTCCTCAGTACGGATCAGTATGCAGGCCGTCAGAAGCTCTTCTTGTCGTATATAGAGGAATTGATTAGCTCTCTATGAAGTGACTGGGTGTTTGCCGTACTAGTGTTTGATGTATTCACCTTGGCTTACCCTCGACTAATGCCCGTAGGGCTGTTTTGTTTGTGCGTGTGTCTCAGCACTGCTTTCACTGGTACAGGAAAAAAGGTGAAATGAGGAAAATCTGGCGGCAGTAAATACTCCTGAATTATCAACATTTCCATGGCACATATACAGCTGAAGTCAGAATTATAAGCCCATCTGAATTATTAGCCTAAATATATATCTATTATATATTTATTTATATAATATATTATATTATATACATAATATTTCACTAGATAATTTTTCACGATACTAGCATTCAACTTAAAGTGCAATTTATTGGCTAAACTAGGTTAATTATGTAAGTTAGTGTAATTAGGCAAGGTATTATAATGACGGTTTGTTTGCAGGCAATCTAAAAACATTGCTTAATAGGGCTAATAATATTGACCATAAATTGATTTAAAATAATAATAATAATAATATTGCTTCTATTCTAGGCGAAATAAAACAAGACTTTCCCCTTAGAAGAAAAAAAAAATATTATTAGGAAATAGTGTGAACAATTCCTTGCTCTGCTAAACATTGTTAGGGATATATTTAAAAAAGAATGAAATAGAAAAAATAATAATTTACAGGATTGCTAATGATTTTGACTTCAAATGTGAATCAGTTTGGAATAAGGCCATTTCTGTAGTAGCAGTCCTTTAGGTTTCACTAGCAGATGCAATCGCAGATGTTTACACATGTGCACACTCTCTTTCCTGCCTTCTCTCATATTATTGCCTCTCTGGCCTTTGATGCTTGACACAGGATTTAATGAAAAAGACAGCCCCTATCACTGTTTTCATCAGGCTTCTTGGTCTTCTTTATTTTAGACTGAGATCAGAGCTGTCTAAGAGGGCGTTCTCTGAAATGTGATTGTTGTATTTTGTACAACATCTTAGCAGCCATCCAAGAATTGATCAAAATAAGCATCTGAAAGGAAATGAATTTACTGCTAAGCAGCCTCATGTTCTGGACCTTTGCACTCCCATCAGATTGAACCTTTGAGTAGTGGAGTGATGATTTATGCCACTTTTGCTAATATATGATTGTGATCAGAACCTGACAGAGGTTGAGGAGTTTATTAGGCCGGATACACAATGCAGTTAGATTTGGTTGTTTGTTGATCCTTTTTATGCATCATTTCTGCTAAGCGGTAGAGTTCATAACAAAACAATACAGTACAGCGTGGTTTAGTGTGGGCCAACCATGATCAGGCTTCCCAGCCATGTAAGGGAACTGTTGGCAGTCGAAATGTGTGGTGTATGCCAGAAAATTGTGATGGACACCATTCTCGCTCAAAGAAGAAAGCCGTACGGGTAGTTCACATATTGTGTCATTTGCGAACTACAGTTCATTATTTCAAATGTTGACACTACATAGGTGACAAGCTTTGTTTGAGAATGGCTCATTGTTTTGTTTTGGCTGTGTACTTAAAAATGAAACTTCATGTGTTGTTGTTCACTTGTTTTATTGTTGATGGGCTACTGAATATTGTCTTTAAACCAATCGGTGTTAAGCAGTGAGACTAGATCAAGCTTTTTGGTGGTGTACTGTTGTGCTACGTACCAAAAAAATATGGTATGGTTCACTATTTTGGTATTTTGACAGTGAAAATGGAAATAGAGTCATACTGTATTACATTGGACTGAACTGTACAGCGCAGTGAAAACGGGCCGTTAGTTTGTTTGTATTGTATGAATATATATTATTATATATATATATATATATATATATATATATATATATATATATATATATATATATATATATATATATATATATATATATGTGTGTGTGTGTGTGTGTGTGTGTGTGTGTGTGTGTATATATGTATGTATATGTATGTATGTATATATATATATATACACACACATATATACATATACATACATGTATATACACATATATATATATATATATATATATATATATATATATATATATATATATATATATTCCATGGTCTGTTGATATTCTTAATTCTGATTGGCTGGAGGGCTTGCATTATTTTTGTTGAAACGCACAGGTAGTTCCTATAAACATTAATTATGTTGGTGACAACTACATTCTACCCTTGAATTAAAACCCCAAAAATGCAGAACAATTACTTTTTAAAAAAATTGCTGTAGTGGTGTGCAAATGTTCGTTGTCTTTGGTACAACTGTATTTGTTGTTTTATTAATGATTAGTAACATTCTACTTGAAGGGGTGTTTGTAAGTCTGATTTGACACATTTAGGGTCATGACACGAATGAAACAAAAATGAAATTACATTAAACCTGCTTCATAAACTGTTAGTGTCTTGACATCACCAAGACAATTGTCATAAATATGTCATAAACCTGAATGTCATATTGTTTCATGAATATTTTCTTGTTCACATTTCAGTGGAGCAAACTGAAGTTTTCATTAAGATTGCTCATTAAAGTGGCAATACTGTCAAATTAGTGTTTTAAAGTGGCATTAATGACCTTACAATTTGTACCACTGTGGTTATTAATGTTAAATACACTCTTCAAAATCATGACAAAAATATAATGGCCTCATGACAGTCATTATGTTGTCTTGATGTCTTGACAAAGACTAAGGTTTTATTGTATTGACAATGTCAGGTTGTCATAACAAAGGCATCTCAAACAAAGTCACCTTTGCATTTAAAATAGCATAATAGCATACTGAGCAAATGACATGCATAAATATATTCAAGCATGCATAAATTTGCATTCATATTTGTGATGTGTCGTCATTATTATAAATATTTCATGATAGTCTTGTGAACATCCCCTTCAAGTAAAGTGTTTACTAGTATTTGAGCTGACATACAGTTTGTCATTCACCCTGATGAAATCAAAATAAAAACTCAAACCACCCACTGTCATAAATCCCTTAGAATTGTACCTTGTAATGTAGCATACAATATGTAAAAGTGTGTGCATGCTTGTGTGTGTGTTTTAGGTGATGATGAGGCCAAGAGAAAGGGTCAGGTGCTTACACTGTTGGCAGAACAGGCTCTGCTATGTCAGGATTTCAAGGCCTCCTACATTCACTGCCAGGAACTGATGGCGGCAGGTAAGCCAGCACAGCTTGACTCTAAATCTCACTCCTTTTTTTCTACTTTGTTTTAATCCAAATCAGAAATGCACTGCAGATTTTTAGAGATCCGACTTTTGTATTCCTTGCAATCTTGAAGCTTTAACAGTTTTAAAGAAAGCTCATTCACGTGTGGATGAAATATTACAGTGATATTCTTTGCTATTCCATTATTAATGTAGCATTCAAACTAGTATTACCTGCCCTTTGCCATAGTTCTTGCACAGTAATACATCTCTGGCCTTGTTGCATTTATTATTGATAGGGCCGGACCACAAGTAATAAGCTCAAATAAAACCTTTGACTTTTTAGTACAATTAAGCCATGATCAATATTTTTTGTCCTGTATATATGATTAAAATGCATGGTTAGAACTTGCCCTGATTGTATTAAAGAACCCCTATTATGCATTATAAAGGGTCATATTTTGGTTTTGGGGGTCTCTAACAACAGGCTGATATGCATGCAAGGTCAAAAAGCACTTTCATTGTCTTATAATATGCATTTATTTTCACCTAATTATGCCAATGACTCCCATACTATATGGTTTGCTCAACAAATTATTTGTTTCCAAACCCCTCCTTAGCGTGATGCTAATTTGCGTTGATTGGTCTGATGACTCAGTCTGTTGCGATTTGGTCGTTTGAGAGAAACGCTCACCATGGCTTTTCAACAATTTTGAAGTAGTCAGAGTGCAAAGTATATGTGTGAGCCCAATGTAGGAGTGCATTAAAGCATTATTAAAGCATTAAATTCAGTTAAACAGTAACATTTTGCTTTATTCTGAACCATGACACACATTCAGTAGTAATTCACACAGTGGTGAAAGCTGAACTATTTTGAAACTTGACCGCTGCACGTGTGTAAGAACAGATGACAGTGCATAGCAACAACAAACGGCAGAGGATCGCGAGCTCACTAACCCATTTAAATCCGTAAACAAAGTGGCACGCGTTATGTTTTCAACGTGGTTTTAGACGCGATATGAGAATATAAAGAGTTAACCAGATACAGTACACGCGGTTACAAGTAACAAAACACAATTAACTACAAATTTTGCTAGCTAGAGTAAAAAAAGGAGGCAACCATTTTAATTACACTTACTTACACTTGTGAAATGGAGGAAGAAACTGGTCCATAAACTGTGTACTATAAAGTTCCTGTCAAGCTCTGACAAAGTCCAATACATCATTAGTCTTTTCTGATCCTTTTTTTAAAAAACGACCGTTGAATCCCCCATTGAAAGCATGTAAATTGCTGAAGCACTCATCAGAAAAATGACAGGAACACAGCAGAAGGCTGGGGTTATAATGCTGAGGTATTTTTGCAAAAATGAACTTTAACCACTGACTCTCCACAGCCTCATCTGCTACAGTGTTTGTCTTCCTCTTTTTCTTTCTACAGTGTTTGTGGGCGGGGCCTGGGGGGTTAACTTTTCCCAAGTCTGTGCATGTATCAACGTCACGCCGACACGTCTTAAGATTCGTTATACTGATAAATCAATAGTTTTAATTCTGCACCTTCAGATTTTAGCCTTAGCTGGATATTTCACTTCACTTAGAGCTGTCTTACATACTGCATGGAAGGTCATTTTCAAAAATCCATAATAGGGGCTCTTTAATGTCTGCAAATGTTTAAAAGTAGAACATTAAAAAAACGCACACCTACACATTAAATAACTTAAATGAATGTTGATATTCAAATAAAGTTTTCACACAGTATCAGATAATCTCCAATTCCTGATGACTTAAACTCCAATTCAAGATGAATTAAAAGTCATGAGAATTAAAAAAATCAATAAATAAATTAAATACTTAGGTTTTGTGTGTAAAATGCTTGTTGTCAGGAGGTCTCTTTTAAATGACAAAAATCATCCATGAACCATGAAAAAGCTACTTTATTCTTGTATCTGCAAAAATTAGGTGTTTTCTAAATTTAGGATAGAGTTGCTAAATGGTTTGAGTCTTTATCTTTCCAGTCAGATTCATCTGTAGTCAGAGCTCAAAGGTGTTTTATATGTGTGTGTGTGGTTCAGTCAATGCACCATCAGATATTGGAAAGAGACTGGTGTTGCATGCTTGTGTGTGTGCATGTTTCAGGCTGGGGTAGATTAATGCAGGCTTGAGATCAGAAGATGTGCTAATCTCTGATTGCTATCGGCAGCAGTCTCGCAGCCTCGCTAACATCAGTGTGGAAAATGGGTTAGCCTCTCTCCTGCTTCACAGTGTAATTATTCAGTCACTCATGGAGAATAAGGAAGAAAGGGAGAGTGCTAGAGATTAGAACGATTTACTGAATACATGAGGCAATAAGAGCCATGGATGGAAAAACAAGAACCAAACTACAGCAGAAACTATTAACGCACACCACAGAGATACAGTAGCTGGTGCTAAAGCCTGGGATTGTGGGTGTTGCTGTGTTTTGTTGTTGCTAAATGTTAAAGAAATTATACCTTTTTGTCTGTTGTTCTGTCCGGACTAAATCTGTCTGTTCGTATGTCTTGTCTCTCTGTCTGTCTATTGATCTACATGGATGCTGAGTAGTCTGTGTGACCAACCGCATGTCCGTCTGACTGTATGGCAGTCGGTCTGACTATTTGTCTCTCTCATCATATGTCTGTTTTTCTACGTAAAGACTGATGCCTCCATCTGTCTGTCTGACTGCATGTCTTTCTGTTTATGTGAATGCGGACTCCTCTATCTGTCTGTCTGTCTGTCTGACAGCATGTCTGTCTGTTTATGTGAATGCGGACTCCTCTGTCTGTCTGTCTGTCTGTCTGTCTGTCTGTCTGTCTGTCTGACCATGCATTTGACTGTATGTCTATCAATCTGACTATATGTCTGTTTTTCTGACCATGTCTGTGTGTCTGACCCTATGTCTGTCTGACTGTATATCTGTCAGTTCGTATGTCTGTCTGACCTTTTGCTTGCCCGTCTGTCTGTCTGTCTGTCTGTACGTCCATATGTTTGTCTGTCTGATCATGTGCCTATTTGTTTACATGGACATTGACTCCATTGTCTGTCTGTTTGTCTGTCTATCTACATGGACACTGACTACTCTGTCTGTCTGGCCATATGTCTATCTGTCCGTACAGACATGCATCCAGACAAATGGACCGGCAAACAGACTGACAGAAAAACAAACAAATGATCAAACAGATAGAAATACGGTCAGATCGACCATATGTCTGTCTGTTTGTCTGTCTGACCACATCTGTCGATCTGACCATGTGTGTCTCTCTGATCATGTACTTGTCTGTTTACTTGGACATTGACTCCATTGTCTGTCTATCTATCTATCTGTCTGTCTGTCCGTTGGTTAGTCAGTCAGTCGGTCGGTCAGTTGGTCGTTTAGTCTGTTTGTCTACATGGGCATTGACTTCTCTATTTGTCTGACTGACCTTACTGTGTCTGTCTGTCCGAACAGACGTACATTCAGACAAATGGTCAGACAGACAGACAAACCGACAGACAGACAAACAAATGGTCTGACTGACCATATGTCCGCCTGTCTGTCTGTCTGTCTGTCTGTCTGACGACTTGTCTGACTGCATGTCTGTTTGGCTGACCATATGTGTGTCTATCTAATTATTTGTCTGTCTGATTATGTACCTGTCTGTTTACATGGATACTGACTCCTTTGTATGTCTGTCTCTCTGTCTGTCAGTCAGTCGGTCTGTCTATTTACATGAATGCTGACTTCTCTGTTTGTCTGTCAGACCATACTATGTCTGTCTGTCTGCACAGAAGTACATTCAGAAAAATGGTCGGTCAGACAGACAGACAGACAGACAGACAGACAGACAGACAGACAGACAGACAGAGAAACAAATGATCAGACAAATAGACAGAGAGACAAACAAATGACCAGACAGACAGAAACACGGTAAGACTGACCACATGTCTATCTTTCTGACTGTGTTTCTGTCTTTCTGACCATTTGCTTGTTTGTCTATCCGTCTATCTGTCTGTCTGTCTGTCTGTCTGACCATTTGTCTGAATGTAAATCTGTCTATATGACTGTCTGTCTGAACATATGTCTTCTGTTTTTTTTTTACTGTCTTTTCTGCCTATTAGACAATGAATCTGTCTGTCTGTTTTTCAGTCTGTCTTTACATTTACTACATCTTGTCTGTTTGTCTATATCTGTTTATCTGTCTGGCCTTCTACATTGACTATATGGATCTCTGTCTGCCTTTCTGTCTTTCATTTAGTTGTTTGTGATTCTGTTGTTCCATCAATTTTCAGCCAAGGTTTTGTCAAGCCTGCGTTGATTGACACTTTTCATTGCCTGCCTAAAAATGACTCGTACAGCAGCAACATTTCTTCCATTTTCAGTCTTCTTCATTTCAAATTTGAATCGCAATTAAATATTCATGAATTGAATTGGAATTTTAAAGACATTTCTGAATAGCATTCAACCCTGGAAAACACAGCCTGCTAAGTGCTCTTTCCCTGAGAGTTTTTACATTTGGAAATCTAATAAACGCCTGACCTCCTCCTTCAAAGTCAGCTTGAAACTTCATGTCCCCTGTACATGATTCTGCTGTCCTTAATTTCCCGCTCTCTCTCTTTTTTTTTTCTTTCTCCAGGCTACAGTGAAGGCTGGGATGTGTGCGCTCAGCTGGGACAGTGTGAGACGTTCACTCAGCTTTCTGGCCGTCAGGAACTGATGGCCTTCTCTCTTACACACTGTCCTCCCAGCAGGATCCAGACCCTGTTAGCGGCATCCAGTTCCCTTCAGACACAGGTGCCTTCTTGACCTCTTACAACTATTGTTCCTGTTAAGTGTAATACACTGCCAGTCAAAAGTTTGGAAGATTTTTTTTTATGTTTCGAAAGAAGTCTCTTCTGTTGATTGAAGCTACATTTGTTTGATGATAATATGAAATACAATCATTTATTTATTGGCTTTTATGTTTGCCATCTTTACTTTTATTATAAGTGCACTATATGTTGGCGCAATGATGACTAGGCTGTTGGCACTGACATGTTTTTTTACTGTTTTCTACATGAACATATTTAAAATGTAACTTATTTCTGTAATAACGAAGTAGAATTTTTTGAGCCATTACTTTGGGCTTCAGTGCTGCGTAATCATTGTTTAAATATATGTTTTGGTGTTGCATAAACATTTCTTATTGTTTATTATTTTTCCATCAATGTTGAAAAAAAACAGCTTTTATTTGTGTGATATGTGATACATACTATAAAAATATGTTTTGCTTTTATTAATTAAAAAGATTACAGTAAAGTTACAGTAGAAACATGTATAATGCTACCAAATAATTTATTTAAATAAATGCTGTTATTTTTAACATTTTGTTCATCAAGGTATCAAACATTAGAAGCAGAACATTGTTGAAAATAATGTTGATTAATTGGATTTATTACAATTAAAATTAAAAACTATATATATATATATATATATATATATATATATATATATATATATATATATATATATATATATATATATATATACTGAGAATGCATGTGTAAATGAACGTGACCACGCTTAATGCTGCAGTGTTACACGGTACCACACAAAATGTTTTAACACAAGAAAAACATAACCAGCAGGGGGAGATAGATGTAAGAGATATTACTTGAATGCTTTAATTTTTTTTTTATTATTACAAATTCATACATTAGAATGTTTTCAAAAGGAATAGGGTATAGGGGGATAACTGGGAAAAGAACACAACCAGTAACTACTCTTCTAACTATTGCTCTAAAGAAATAGTTACAAACATAAAAGTTTATAATGATGAACTTTCAACCTAAGTTGGCTAATGAAGATTTTTAGAAAGGCACACCTAGGCGGGTTGTTTGATTTGGGGGCATTCGCTCTCACTGACCTGACAATGGAAATTCAGTTGTTTTTTGCACTACCCAGTGGATATTACTTAAAGCACAAAAGTGTTTTTTATTTTTTTAAGTGAAAAGGTGGCCTTTGCAGCTGTAACACTGCGTGTGATAAATTGCAACATGACGCGTGAAAAAATGCACATTCATAGTAATTTGTGTGAGTGTATACATGTATGCAACAAAAACGGAATATTTTAACATTAACATCTTTAAAGCATATGACAGGATATGGATTTAAAATAAAATGAAATTAAAATAGTCCCCCCCCACCCCCCAAATTTTTTTAAATGTATTTATTTATACTATATTTTATATATATTTTGTGTTTGTGCTTTTGAGAAATCGTAAGTACACTTATTCATATAAAAACATCTACTAAATGCATGTTTAAATGCAGCTAGCCTAAGATATATGAATTTTATGCTAGATATTTATAGGACAAATTGTACCACAAATATTACAACTTTTTAATTAATTTATATATTTATTTTAAATTAAACAAAGGCATGTGTAAAAAAAAAAAAGTATATATATAAAAAAATTAAATCTGACATCAACGTTACCATCATCATCATCATCATCAAAAAAAAAGTCAACAATATACTGTAGATGTTAAAAAAATTACAATGCCTCATTTACATTTTTACCATATAGATAAAAATGTCTCAATAGTTCTTCAATGGAAACATTTACCACGTTTCCTGTTCCATTATTCACTAGTTTCAGTGTGGGCATATGTTGTGTTGGGCTCAGTGTGCATTCTTAACTTAAAATGCAGCTTTTAAGTTCTAGAATGGCCTCCAGTATACATACGATTACCCTTCAAGCACTCAGTGTCGACTCCTTTGGTGTGCGGCTGCTTCCAGGAGAGACCTGAAATAAATTTACGTACACCAAGATAGATGCCTCACTGTAACACTTGCAAGAAAGAACGTGTTGAGGAATAGAATTGAAATAAGTTTTACCGCCATGCCAAGTATAAATACTGCCAGAACGATTAAACATTTAGGAGCTGAGAAAATTAAAGAGAAAAGGGGTATTGTGCTGAAGGGCAAAAATGAAAAAGTCAATGCTTTCTCTCTCTTCTCTTTGTCTTAGGTTCTGTACCAGGCTGTAAATTACAAGATTGATCCTTCTCAAGCCCGGAGAACAGGCAGCGAGCTGTCAGAGGTAAAGAACAACGCTACTTCATTTAGTCTGACACTTTGAAGAGCAGCTTTTGTACGCTGATAAATCTTTGCTAATTGTCCTCCTTGAATTTGAATACTAAATGTGTCTTATAATGCAGTGGCGCAGTAGGTAGTGCTGTCGCCTCACAGCAAGTAGATCGCTGGTTCGAACCTTGCCTCAGTTGGCTTTTCTGTGTGGAGTTTGCATGTTCTCCCTGCGTTCACGTGGGTTTCCTCCGGGTGCTCCGGTTTCCCCCACAGTCCAAAGACATGTGGTACAGGTAAATTGGGAAGGCTAAATTGTCCTTTGTGTATGTGCGTTTGTGTTTGTGTGTGTGTGTGTGTGTGTGTGTGTGTGTGTGTGTGTGTGTGTGTGTGTGTGTGTGTGTGTGTGTGTGTGTGTGTGTGTGTGTTTGTTTGTGTGTTTGTGTTTGTGTTTGTGTGTGTGTGTGTGTGTGTGTGTGTGTGTGTGTGTGTGTGTGTGTGTGTGTGTGTGTGTGTGTGTGTGTGTGTGTGTGTGTGTGGATGTGTGTGTGTGTGTGTGTGTGTGTTACCCAGAAATGGGTTGCGGCTGGAAGGGTATCCGCTGCGTAAAAACGTGCTGGATAAGTTGCCGGTTCATTCCACTGTGGCGACCCCGGATTAATAAAAGGACTACGCCGACAAAATGAATGAAATATGTCTTATGAAATACATTGTTGTTCTTTTCGAGAAGTGGATAGTCTGTGCTTTGGTCTGGCAGTGGATCTTTATTTATCATAATTGCCTTTTTGGGGGTAAAATGTACCTTTTTTATTCTTTGGAAAACAAGAATAGTTGGCAATATGTCATATTCAAGTCATAAAATCAACACTTTAATTCAGAAATAATGTAAAATGAACTACCGAACACTATATAATGTTAAATAAGGCAGTTAATGCATTATAAAGGAACATTAAATAAAAAAAATGCTACTAATATTTAAAATAGCTTAATATTAATTGCTTTATGTTAGTTAGCTTTGAAATAAAAGTTTTAGATGATGAAAATGTAACTGAAATTCCAACAAAGCTGTACTCTGTGTGGAAAACTGGTATAATACAGTAATTCAGTGGTTCTCAAACTCAGTCCTTTAGGGCCTGTGTCCTGCAAAGTTTAGTTTCAGACCCAATCAGACACACCTGGGCTAGCTAATCAAGCTCATACTAGGCTTTCTAGAAACATTCTTGCAGGGGGAAAGCTGAAGCTAAAGTCTGCAGGACACCAAACCTCCAGGACGAAGTTTGAGAATCCCTGCAGTAAAACATTTACTATAAACATACTGCTGTTTGACAGTGTTAAATGTTTGACATTTATTTTCAATACTTTGATTAATTTAAAAAAGGGGGAAAAATAATAAAACACAAATTAAAATATAATAAAGTATTTTTCTATTATTATTATTATTATTATTATTATTATTATTATTATAATAAATATAACATACAGACATCACAGTGGAGCAGTGGGTAGCACAATCGCCTCACAGTAAGAAGGTCGCTGGTTCAAGCCTCGACTGGGTCAGTTGGCATATTTGTGTGGAGTTTGCAGGTTCTTCCTGTGTTCATGTGGGTTCCCTCCGGGTGCTCTGATTTCCCCCATAGTCAAAAGACATGCGCTATACTGTAGATGATTGAATAAACTAAATTGGCCGTAGTGTATGAGTGTGATTGAGTGTGTATGAGTTTTTCCCAGTGTTGGGTTGCAAGGGCATCGACTGCAAAAAAAAAAAAAAACATATGCTGGATAAGTTGGCAGTTCATTTCACTGTGGCGTCCCCTGATTATTAAAGAGACTTAAGCCGAAAAGTAAATGAATAAATGAAGGAATGAGTAACAATAACATTATTATTATTATTATTATTATTATTATTATTATTATTATTAGCAAAACTGATAATAATAATATTATTTTTATATAATTTATTACTTTAATTATTATTATTATTATTATTATTATTATTATTATTATTATTATTATTAAATAAATAAATAATTAAATAAATAAATAAATAAATAAATAAATAAATAAATAAATAACTATGGTCATCATTGCTGACTGCAAACTTCCTTCACACAATTTGCATGACCACTAATGTTTCTTTCATGGCTATAAAATAGTTAAGTTTTCTCCTGGATCATTATATCATAGTGGACAATAGAGCACAGCCTCTGACTGAGTGGACTCAATATCTTACTGTCAAACTCTCTCTGCATTTTTTATACGCCATGAATATGGCTTCATAGCCCAGCTAGTTTAACTCCTGGCAAGCACTACCTTCAGAAAGACACCATTGAAGTGTTTAAAGATTAATGTGCGCACAAAAATACTTCAGTGTAAATGTGTGCGTGTTGTTTTTCCACTAAATGTGCATTTAACACTGAATGAAGTATTGATGAGGTCAATTGTGTGCTTTGGCTCTGTGTATTGAGAGCTAGCGCTGGGCTCCTATGTTTCTGACATTTTTGAAAAGATTACCTAGCATCCTGCTAACATGTAAACACCCGTCTTGGCTTCAGTTTTTGTCATGTTGCTACAAAGAGCATTTACGCTTACAAGTTTGCCTTCATATATAATGCATGTCGGGTTTAGTTTAATGAGATAACCATAATAGTGCTTTCATTAGTTTTATGGGATTAAATAGAAACCTCTGTCCCTGTTGCAGTTTCCTCTACTTTCTTTGTGTCTGTATTTTCCCTGCTGAGCAACTCTTGCCTTAAGTGAATTAGCGTATTTGCCACCTAATTGCAACGTAATAACATTTCAAGCCGCCAATGAATGATTTATTATTCACATTTGCCGAAAGTGTTTGCTTGTAGCAATACTTTATTTTTGCAATTAGCATTTAAAACAAGTTTGCATGATTAGTCTTGTCTGTGTGTAAATATCACAAAATAAAAGTCTAAGATGCACTTTTAAAAAATGTAATGGCAAAAAGTAAAGACATCAAACATTTGTGTGGTGCTTATTAAAACTTCTTTGAGTTAATCAGGTTTTAACTAAATTGTATTAGTTATTATTTTTAACTTCATATTTTAAGTCTGTTTGATTGAATGACTAAAAGTGCTTAGAAAAATGTATTAGATTGAACTAAAAAATTGAAGACAGCATTTAAAAAAATGGAGCCATGTTGATTTTACATGTGTAGAAGTCCACTTCTGATACAGTACATTCACAAAAGTTGACTGTTGAAAAGTTTAAATTTTAAGGCAACAAACTTCAGGATATTTTTGAGTTGACTCAACTTTCGAACCAATTACTGCACTTGTCTTCATTTAAACTCCTAAATGACCTGAAGGAAGGAGGCATGTCAGATGCTAGAGAGCATTTGATTGGTCAATATTTGATGAAGAACTCTATTTAGGCAGAAGTGACCATAGATAAACGTACTGTATACACTAGATATCACCTACGAGCCCTGAGCATGCATCAATACTTGCACCACATTTATACAGTGCTCCCAGGGCAAATGTCACTCAACCGCACTAGTCGAGAATAAAGCCAATGTGAAGATGCTGGACTTTTGCGCTGCATACAGGTGTATTAATGAGCAAACAAAGAAAACAAAGCAGAAAGGCATAACATAGGTAAGATTTAGTTTTTACATTTTTGTATATGACAAACTTTTGTGCTAAAGTCGCATTTCTGATGATAATACAGTTACTTACTGCATTGATTATAAGGCAAAGAAGTACTAACTTACTATATTCTAGGCTTATGCTAGTTTTGTTATATATAATGAGCATACAAGGTTAATGAAATATGACAACAAGACGCTGCGACAATAGAAACTTGTATTATTGTCAGCTTATACAGGTGCCTGGTAGCATAACAGTGCCTGCGCCTCAATGTGCATACTGTCCCCCTTAAATTAATAAATATTACAAATGTTATGTACCATTTAGATTAGAAAGGTGGATATGCACATTGAAACGCAGGAATATCGATGGTTTAAAGGAATCGTTCATAGCGATGATTCATTCACGAACAAATTTCTCCCTTCGTTAGCATTAGAAGTGAAAGCGGGAGAGGGGAAGTTTTTGAGGACATGCAATAGATCATATTGATATATATAGATTTACATATATAAATATGTATGCATATATCTTGCACCCTGGACGATCAGTGCTTCTCTCCGCCTTGGTCTCACATTCATTTAAAAGGAGTGCTACCCTGTACTAAATTGACGCATTCCTTCCAATAGACAACAACAGCGTAGGCAACATCTAATGTAAATATCTGTGAGAAGTGACAAACTGCAAGCTTTGGATGTTTATATCAGGTTTACATCTTCTAAAATCTAATTCTGTCACTGTTTTTGAGCACAGTAGCTTATTGAAATCATTAAAAACAAACATACTCATACTAACATCTAAAAAAACCCCTCAACTTTTCTGATTTTGATTATAATGCAGTAATGTGTACCTTTTGTAAAGCTGCTTTGAAACGGTACTTATTCTGAAATTGCTATACAAATAATCTTCAATTTAATTGAATTTTAAAAATTTGATCTTATTTTCATGGGATCTTTGGCTTTCATGTGCGTACAGGTGTATTTTACAACACAAGCTTTGTACAGACTAATTTTACTTTTTACTTTTAGGCTATATGTAGATACAAACTTCTGTTCCATAGAAAAGTCTCTTGCGAACACTTACGGCATCGGCATCTATCGGTGTTATAGATCTGCTGGTTTCAGACTGGTGAATATTTCAAACCGTTATGTGGTGGTCAGATGTTTGTTTATATTATCTATTATCTTAATTATTAATATTGTTACATAGCATAGAGGACATGGTAAACCGTTTCTCACAATTTAAATGGCTAACCTCCTATACTGTACATCTTATTTTGATCTTCTGGGGGAATCAAGTGTAAATTTAACTTGTAATTTGCACTTTGGTGCTAGCAAGAAAGTCAAATTTTCTTTAGAAAGAGAAAAAAAGCTACTGTACTTCCATTGTTTACTGTTTCAATATAACCACTGTAATCTGATCAGTATGGTCCATGCTTAACCTTTCTTGGCTGCCCATAACAGGTTGGAGCTGCTGTTCCTGGTTCAATTAACCCTACAGACCTGCTGCACAGAACCACAGCCCGCACCATAGAGGTCCTGACCAATACCACCATGAGCACCAAAGCTGTCCTGACCACCGTCATCGACTCTCACTGGTGGAGAGAGTCCCTCAGCCTGCTTCGCCCACTGCACGTAAGTCTCATCCAGAAATCAGCATCAGACGCCTCGCTTTGTTATGCATCCTTCCTCTTTAAAACACCACTGCCAGGAACAGGTTGGACAAAGCTCAACAGTGAGACTCGGCTGCACATTTTTTGGCAGCTTTTCTGAGGCCATTAAAACCTGGCATGATTGAACGAACCTCTCCCTGGCCGATGTCTGCTTGTCTCTCCGTGATGAGGTTTGTTTTCGGAGGTCCTGTTGTAGTGGTATTTGGCCAAAAAGGTTGGTTTTGGTCCCCCCGTGGTAAAACACAACAACAAAAAATAAGTTATTCAGATTTACAATTTACAAATGGTAAATAAATTATTTAATCAGGTCTTAGAATAAATATTCAAGTGAACAAATTATATAAGATTTGAACACAAGTTTTTAGTTTTAATTCATGTCATTACAAAACAAATAAATGAACAGCTTAATTTCCAGGACCAAGAATGTTGCCCATTAATACAAATAATTTCTAGCTCTGCTCTGAAATTTACATTTATTTCCGAAGTTTAATGGAGATATTTTTACTCTTTATTATCTTTTTTTACATTCTCAAATATTATTACACTTACTGTACATCAGATTCATGTCAGAGATCATACTGTACATCTGAATACACTCACAAATATAAGGACAAATAGGAAGAACAGGAGCATGGGCAGAGACTTTTTTTAAAATCTAAATTAATCTCACTGTAATCTTGGAATTAATATCTAGATTAAAATGGCTCATTTGAATTCTGCAGAAGGCATTAAGGCAATATGTGTGCTACCCAAATAATGACTAAAAGTAAGTATTTGAGAACGGGTTTCTCAGGCCAGGTGGCGCATTAGAGGGGGGCTCATCTCCTGTGTCCAAAATGCATCACAAACTGCTTAAGAAACTGATATACTATTACAATTGTTGATAAAAAAATAAATAACGTTCAATAAGATGTACTTGTGTTTACTGACTGTTTATTCAGTTAAACATGAATTTTGAAATGTAGGCCTACATTAGCTCCAAACAGTAATTTTTGATTACCTTAATCCGACTGAAGTCATAACTTAACTAAACTGAAATGGAATTAGGATGTGGAGAATGCATATATTAGTGGCATTTTTGAAGTAAACTCCGCAGTTAAACTGTTATGGTTATTGTAGGACTTATTGCCATATTTTCCAACACGCGCACACATTGCGAAATGCTGAAGTTTTTTCTTTTCATTTGGCATGTGTTATTCAATTTTATAACACTCTCACCAGTCCTTACTCCTTATTTGCATCTAATACCCCAGCTTGTCATGGGGGCAAGAATGAATTGTTCATGAGTAAAGGTGAAACTGCCAAACTGCATTTAAAGTCACCCAAAATTACTAGAAACTCTTACATGAAAGCACTTCACGTAAACACCCTAATCATATTATTGTCTATTAAGGCAAATAACTAGATTACATATGTCAAATGTAGTCAAATGTAAATGTAGTCAGTAGTATCTTCGAAGTAAGTGAAAGATATAGAACTGCTGATTTCATTCAGAAGGACACTTTTTTTGTCAGACGGCTCACCGGTTTGACTTTCATTCACAGTCATTCATTTTAAAAAGCCCCCGGTCCATTTTATTTTTTATATGTTTTACTTTATTTTGTAAATGAATTATTTTTTTAGACTGATCTGGCTCTATATAATTAAACATAACTAAAAAAAAAACATTTTTGTTAGGAAATGTTATATCATACACTGCCAAAAACACTTTTCATATTTTCCTTTTTTTCTAGTGCTAATATAAAAATAAATAAATCAAGAAGTATTTTTTTATAAAAGGCTTTTTTCAGTGTATAAATGATCATTATCGGAATACTCAAAATTGCATATTGTTTCAAGTATTCTATAATTGCGATCCACTGCAAACTACCAATAAAAATAATGCTTTTTTATTGATGAACATCCCATGGTTTCTCCATCCTACATCGACGTCTGTAACCATCTTACAAGACCAGAATCAAAAATCCCCCTCTGTTCCTGACAGAAGGTTTTGGCGTCTTACGAGCGTTTATAAGCATGGCTGAAACATTAATGGCTCCTGCATGCGTGTCTGTGAATGTTTTATGAATATTCTATGAATGTTTAATGAACGTTTATCTCCTCTCAGGGACCAGCCGTGGATAGAAACCGTGCCGGAGCAGCCAATCAGAACGCAGATCTGGAGAAGCAGGGGTGCAGTCCTTTCTACGAGGAGCTGTTCGATGATCCATATGTCAATACGGTAAATTTCACAACCTCCATCCTTCTGGCTCACATCTGTTTGTGTTTTTCTCTTAAAGCTTTATTTGATGTCTCTTGAAAATTTCAGCGGCGGTAAAGGAAAAGGTTAATGACAGTTTTGAATTTGTGCATTTATTTTGTGTGCATTGTAATTGCATTAATGTTGACTGGCACAGAGACGTATTGAATAATGCACAGGTCATTGTGTTCTGGGCAATTACAGTAAATCTAAAGCTTACAGACTTGTAAGATAAAACAAAAGCATCATTAAAATAGCATAATTAAATCATTCTTGAAGCCACACTCTAGCTGCATGTGGCTAAATAAGTAAATAAGCTGTTAACCACTGCACTTCTCTATTACAAATGAATATGTTGCATGGAATATCTTAGTAGATAAATGTATTCATACTTTTCATATTAAATTAGGGGTGGGCGATATGACCTAAAATTAATATCACGGTATTTTTCACCTTTTGAACGGTGATGGTATAATATCACGGTATAATATGCTTTTTTTTTTGGTACTTTTTGGGAGGAGTAGCCTGTCCTGTCCCTTTAGTATGTGTAAAAAGTTAATATTTTTATAATATAATAAGTAAATGGTTGGTATCCCTATAAAAAAGAGACATGGGAGAGTATTGTGCGTTCTCAACATATTTATTTAGCAAAAAACCTAAAGATCTTACTTAACGTTGTACAACAAAACAAATATTAGCATTGTAATAACACAAGAATAGTTTAATAGTGTGTACTTTTCACAAAAACTAACTCTCTCTTTATCTGAACTCTGATGAAACTAGACATTCAAGTTCTTTGCCAAGAACACCAGCCTGTCAACATTCTCTGGCTTCAGTGATGCCCTGGAGCTTGTTACAATATTGCCCTCTGTGCTGAATGCACTCTCGAAGGGTGAGCTTGTGGCTGGGATGCATAGGTATTTTTTTTTTGCCAGACGGCTAATGCGCAAGAAGTGGGGACATTGGAAACGCCACCACTCCAGTGGATCAGAGTCACTGTCAGCCATTACCATCAGCAGGTAGCCATCTAGCTCCATGTCAATGCCCTGCTGCAGTTTACTCTAAAGCGGCCTCGGTCTCTTCGTCTGGTTCTCACTCATCTCTTTTCAGATAGTATAGGCTACTGGCCCGACATTTCTTCACAATGTTTCACTAGTCGTTTAATGGCCACTCCCTTTTTACCTACCATCGGCAAAGCCGATACAAATATGTTTTACTTTTTTATTTACAACAAGTATATATATAAGTATAAGGACAGGTATTCAGACCACAACTGAACGTTTGAAAAAAATGTAATTACTATTATTGATGTAAATGCAGTCGTTCAAGGAATATAATTGATTTATTACGGTATTAGAAAATCCATGTCGTGGCGCAGAGTCACACCGGTGATGACTATGACACCGTTATACCGCCCACCCCTATATTATATTATATTATATTATATTATATTATATTATATTATATTATATTATATTATATTATATTATATTATATTATATTATATTATATTATATTATATTATAGATCTATATTTTTTTTATAGAGTTTCTCAGGATTATTGATCTACTGGATTATATTTTCTTTTCATTATGTGTTTGAGAAAGCTATGTTTTTTGTTGTATTTCGTAAAAAAACTTACTTTCAAGCACCAGATTTTCTAAAAAACCCATTTAAATGTGCATAAAAGGAAATTAATTGTTTTCTTACCTTTATAAAATACTTTTTTGTTTTCCATTTTATTAAAGTCTATACCTAGTTAAACCGTAGAACCTGAGCTTTTTCAAAGGTCTTTTTATTTTGCCATGGCTGTATGTTACCAGTTGCATTTATTCTATTGATGCAAACAATAAAATGGGATTTACCGGTAGGGTTTAGAGATGTGAAATTACTTTTAAATAAATAAACACATAAACATTTAGGCTTTATTAAGGCCTGATTTGGTTACATACACACATTCACAAACACGCACACGATCACACACACACATAGACCAATATGTGTCTAATAGCTGCTTCTAAACCATTAGAATTTTACCGCCTACTCTAGGTGATGTAGTATAAATATAACATTGACCTTTGTGTGCTGTGATTAAATTATAAATTCAGCTAATGGGAAATGGCAACTGACATGTCAAAGATAAAATAAGTGTTCTGTTGTATTTTTTATGCGGTTTGTTCTTGTGATTGCTTTATCAGGAAGCTGTTCAAAAGAACTATACTTTTTAAAAATATAATTTTGTTACTGTATTTTGTTACTGTCATTCTTGGTTGATTCATAGTGAGTGTAACTCACAATTCTTAAAGTATCATTTCATAAATATCAGTTTTAGTATCATCACATGATAATGAATAATGAAAAATTTAATATGATGTTCAAACATAATCTCACTCCAATTTGTAACGCTTTATTTTAACGTTTTAATTTAGTAAAATTAACCAATGCCCTGTAATGGTTGGGTTTTGGGGTGGGATTTGGGGGGCATGTCTCGTCTTAAAAGCCATATGTTTTTATATGAAACAAAATCTTGCATTTGGGCATTTGTTTGAAGTAGCCCCTTATCGGACAATGCATGAAATAGCATTTCTTGTGAGAAACTTTAGGTAGTGTAGGTACAAAGACATTTTATAAATTGACAAAAAATAAGTGAATTAAGTCCTGTTCTTTTGTTATCTTTCTAGTCAGAAGATGTCTATTCTTCATACCACTACAACCCTCAAGAAGACTTTGCTGAAGTGTTACTTCGGACCGGCAAACTGGCTGAAACAAACAGCGAAGGACAAAATCTCTTTCCTGCAACCGAAGGTAGTAGAGCTTATACTAGAGCTGCACAATACTGTATATCATATTGCCATTGATATCGCAATGTACATATCCACAATAGTCACACCGGATTATAGTTGATCAGGTATAATAGTTTGTAATTTCTAAGTTTATCCAAAATAACCTGTGACGATACAGCATTCCAAGAAAGCATTTTGAGTTTAAAAGTAGCTTTAAATAAGATTATTTATATTTAATTATTTTTATGATGAAGACTATACAATAATATTTTGCATTTGACTTTTTAGACTTCATATCTGACAATTCTTATTTTATAACCCTGACTACTGACTACATAACAGATTTCTAACTTTATATCTAGCAATTCTGAGAAAAAAAAGTAAAAGCTGCCTCCTAAAAAACTCAGATTTTATTCGTAACTATTTTAAGATTTATAATTAATTATTAATACATTGGAGACTGTACAGTGATATTTTCCATTTGACTAATAAAAACCTGACCTAATATCTCAGAATTCTGGGAAATAAAGTGGCAATTGCGTAATATAACGGTTTTAAAATTACTAATTAGATCATTTATTCTATTGATGCAAACAATAAAATGGGATTTACCGGTAGGGTTTAGAGATGTGAAATTACTTTTAAATAAATAAACACATAAACATTACAGTGTTTAAACAATAAAGTGGCAATTGCGTAATATAACTGTTTTAAAATTACTAATTAGATTTGTGTATTTACAAATCGTATTTAAATTTATGAATTGGATTTGTGTATTTACGAATCGAATTTTAAATTTACAAACAAGTTTTTTATTCAGTGGTGGAAATGGGCTTCTATAGTATTGTATCTGGTAAAATATACCAGTATTGTATCTGGACATTATAACTTTACAGTTAAATCAGTTTAAATCTGAGTTTATATCACACAATTGCTACTTTATTTCTCAGAATTGCAAAGTAGTCAGAATTCTAAGATATAATCTGAATTCCTAAGATAGAAAGTCAAAATTCTGGACTTTTTATCTTATAATTCTGACCTTATATCTTGCAAGTTTGTAACCTTTGTAACCTTTTTTATTTTATTTTTTATTCAATGGCTGAAACAGGCTTCCATAGTATTGCATCTGGTAAATTATATTGCAGCAAAACTAATTATCAGAATATTTGTTTTTATCCGATTGTGCAGCTCCACTAAACACAAATACTTGCTCCTAAAATCAGCATGACTAGTGACCTCACCTGGGCCATCCCAGTGAAATGTCCACCATCAGCCGTCTCTCATCACCCTCTTGTTAGCTGCAGTGTCCTTGCGAATAACGCTGGAATCTTCGGGCCTGGGGCAAAATCTCAGGTAGCGAATGCTGGCCTCGTCACTCCCTGATGTATCGCCACTCGCTGGCTACACGTCCGGAAGAATAGCGTCATATTGATTAATTAATGTGTACTCACCGCTAGCAGACAGCAGTAAATAATGCGCACCTTCCCGATACAAGAGAGATAGCGGCTAGTCAAAATATCAAGGCCTTTTGCGTCAAGATGGATGAGGCGAATGAGAAAATCGATGCGGAGTGATGGGGAGCGATGCTAGAACTTTAGTGGAAGAATGCAAATCGCAATTCTCCCATTGCCTCTTTCCTTTCTTATCCTCTCTTTTAATTCCTCCAGTGTCACTGTCGTTCAGTTGCGCACGGCAGGCGTAAAGTCACCTTCATGAGGGAGAACGTGAGATGAAAGGGGAAGCGCTTACGGCGGGCCGATAACGCTAAATTAATGACCTGCACGCTAAAACCTATGCTGAATACACTGCTTCCTATTAGAGCAGTCATGGATTTTTGTTGTTTAGATATTGCGCTCATGTCCTCTCTAATCTTAGTGCTTATGTGTGAAATGCTTAAAGGTTATGAATTAAGGATGCTTCGCGCTGCTGATATGGTTAGATTTATTTCATTTTCTTGCCATCTGGGCAACATGCTTCTGACTTTGAAATTGTGCTGTTTTATAAATAATGTATGAATGCACATTTATAAATAAAAATACATTTCTTAGAGCTTGATTTTCTTATTTTTAAGTTATAAAACTCTATTCTACAAATAAGAATTTTATTGCACTAAAATTATATTTTAATTAGCAGTTAATTAAACTGACAGTCTAAATAAAGTAATTTAGCTATGTGTACTTTATTTATACTTGAAGCATACTTTATTAGAGCTTGATTTTTTTTTTTTAAGTCAAAAACTGTTTTTCAAGTAAACATTTTATTACTCTAAACTGACCTGGTTTAATTGACAGTTTGGTTTGGTTGACAGCTTAAAAATAAAAGAATGCAGATATATTTATTTTCATTTATGAGTAAAATGCATTATTCAAGCATATTTTAGGTCTTAAAACACTATTCTACATATAAACTTTTTATAACAATAAAATTACATTTGAATTAACCGATATTTCAATATTTTAAATACTTTTATTTGTGAATAAAATTCATTATTCAAGCATGTTTTTAGGGTCTTAAAACCCATATAAACGTTTTATTATGCTAAAATTACATTTGAATTGACAGTTAATTTAATTGACAGTTTAAAATTAAAAAAATAAAATAAAATGCAGATATAGACCATTTCATTGTGGTGTTGTCGTTGGCCTATGAACAGTTCCTGCTTGATGTCAAACTATTTTAAACTGTAAAAAGAAGTTGATTCAGTCATACAATCTACTTACTTAAAATGAGTTAAAACAGCACACTTCTTGACATTTTGGGCACAAATTATTTGTTTTATGTTCAATCCACTTAAATTTGTAAAAATTAAAAAGTTGACTTAATTCCTTCCTGTTGGCCCAGCACAAATTGTTTGTGTGGCTGTGGAAAACAGCATTTTTGTATTGTATTTTATATATATATATATATATATATATATATATATATATATATATATATATATATATATATATATATATATATATATATATATATATATATATATAATACATTTTATTTATTTTAATTACTTGTATTGTAAAATAAAATGACACGGGAAAAAAGTATTGAACACATGAAGATAGGAGGTGTAAAAAGGGAGTGAAAGCCCAGACAGCAAGTGAAATCTCTCAGAAGTTATTCAGCAACCCTTTGTCAGTGTAAATAAATATTAACTACTTTAGTCCAACATCTACATTATCAGAATGATGAAGATGAAACCAGGGGGGACATTTCAGCAAGACAGTGATCAAAACACAGCTAAGGAAACTCTCAAATGCTTTCAGAGAAAAGAAATCAAGCTGTAAAATGGCCTAGCCAATCACCTGACATGAATCCAATAGAAAATACAAAATAAAGATCCATTTTGATTGACGAGATCCACAGAACCATCAAGATTTTTACACTCTCTTGAAGTCTGAGAAAAACTCACACCTGAGCAATGCATGTGACTTCATTCTCCACACGAGCTGCCATAATTTAAATTATGTATTATTTGAATTTGTTTATAGACTATTTATCGCATCCAATCAGCATTAATCACACATTATCTTTATATTTCTGAGTATATATTATGTTTAATGTGCAAATTTAAACTGTGTCAGTTTCTTTTTTTGGTCTCTCTCACATACTTTTACACCCAAACGCTTTCGCAGACTGGAATACAACAGAGCTGAAGTCTTTAAGCATAATGACAGCCTCCATCTCTGATCAGCATGGCTGTGATTCTGTGTGAAGCCACACGTTTCTAGTTTTGTATGTTAAAGGGACTTTGAGGAAGGATGTGTTAAAAGAAGCCGTCAAACAGCTGAGAACACTAAAACTGATACTTTTAGAAACACGAGCACCTTTGTTATCCCAGCTCACGCAAGACTCCCTCCGCTCCAGCTGTTTTTGATAACATTGTCTTGCCGCGGATTGTCTGATGCTAAAAATGCCTTTGATACCATCAGAGACTCCGTATAGCGGAATAAAACCCAACACCGTATTGCAGTTCTCTGAGAAATGGGAACTGATGGGCTGCCTGAAACATTAGACTCACGTCACCTGCTAATCATATTTGAGAGTCTGGCGCTGTGTATGTCTGCACAGCAGTCTGCTTTTGTTTCCAGCAGTAACGTTTCTTTGCTAGCTTTGCTCGTGTGGTACTGTAGGTTTAATGAATGTTTACAATCGTCCCGTAGGGTGCTTTTGTGGTCAGATTCTAATTGGACAAATTTAGCCACAATCCCTGCAAGGTTTTGTTCGCTGTTGAATGGGGTTAAGCTACTGGATGCAAGCGAAAGGTCAGAATCAAATGCATATTTATAGAAAGTTTTATATAAATTCATTGTTGAGCCCTTATATTCTTTTAAACTTGCTTTCTAACATTTCAACATCAGTAGCAGAAGAACAGAACTCTCTAATACTGTACATCAGCTCTGTATTTGCCCATATGTGTAAGTTGTTTGATATTTTTTGTGGCTCATTTCTTTATTTAATTGCTTAGTTAGCCTATTTTGCTAATTAATATGTGTAAAATCATCCCTTTCAGGAAAAAAAAAATAGAAACATATGCGCCTCATACAGTGCTTCCAGAAAGTATTCAAAGAGCTTCTCTTTTTCCACATTTTTTATGTTTCGGCCTTATTCAAAAATGGATTAAACTCATTAGTTTCCTCAAAATTCTACACACAATACCCCATAATGACAATGTGAAAAACGAATTTTTTGAAATTGTTGCAAATTTATAAAAAAAAAAAAAAAATAAACTGAAAATCACATGTACATCAGTATTCACAGCCTTTCATTTGATTGGACATGATTTGCAAAGGCTAACACCTATATCTAAATAAGATCCCAGGGTTAAAAATTGCATGTCAAATTACAAACCAAGCATGAAGACCAAGGAATTGTCTGTAAACCTCCGAGACAGGATAGTCTCGAGGCACATGGCTGGGGAAGGTTACAGAAAAATTTCTGCTGCTCTGAAAGTTCTAATGAGCACAGTAGACTCAATCATCTGTAAGTGGAAGATGTTTGGAACCACCAAGACTCTTCCTAGAGCTGGCGACCATCTAAGCTGAGTGATTGGGGGAGAAATGCCCTTAGTCAGGGAGGTGATCAATAACCCAATGGTCACTCTGTTTGAGCTCCAGCATTCTTCTGAGGAGACAGGAAAAACCTTACAGAAGCATAACCATCTCTGCAGCAATCCTTTAATCAGGCCTGTATGGTAGAGTGGCCAGACAGAACCATCTCGCCGCCTGAAATTTTAAAAAAGGCATCTGAAAGACTCTCAGACCAAAAGAACCAAAATTCTCTGGTCTGATGAGACTAAAGTTGAACTTTTTAGTGTAAATGCCAGGCATTACGTTTCGAGAAAACCAAGCATCGCTCATCACCAGGCTAATACCATCCCTACTGTGAAGCATGGTGGTGGCAGCATCATGCTGTGGAGATGTTTTTCAGCAGTAGGAATTTGAAGACTAGTCAGGATAGAGGTAAAGATGAATGCACCAATGTACAGAGACATCCTGATTGAAAACCTCCTTCAGAGTGCTCTTGACCTCAGACTGGAGCGACGGTTTATCTTCCGGCAGGACAATGACCCAAAACACACCACCTAAATATCAATAGAGTGGCTTCACAACAAATCAGTGAATGTTCCTCAGTGGCCCAGCCAGAGCCCTGACCTAAATCCTATTGAACATCTCTGGAGAGATCTGAAAATGCCTGTACACCATCCAAATTAATAGAGCCTAAGCGGTTCTGCAATGAGTAATGGGCAAAAATTCACAAAGACAGGTGTGCCAAGCTTGTGGCATCATAATCAAAAAGATTTGAGGCTGTAATTGCTGCCAAAGGTGCATCAACAAAGTTTTGAGCAAAGGCTGTGAATACTTCTTTACATGTGATTTTTCAGGGGTTTTATTTGTAATAAGTTTGCAACAATTTTAAAAACTCTTTTTTTCACATTGTCATTGTGGGGTATTGTGTGTAGAATTTTGAGTAAATAAATGAATTTAGTCCATTTTAGTAAAAGGCTGTAACATTAAAAAAATGTGGAAAAGTGAAGCGTTATGAATACTTTCTGGATGCACTGCATGTTTAATCACAATTGTAAAATATGTGAAACCTACAATGTGTGGTTTTGGAATATTTTTAAATGAAACCAAAGTAATCACACGTGTCCACATTTGTTTATGTTATCACAAGTTTACATGAAAATTTTTTCATAACCACTCACACATTTCACATCCATTCAGTATCTTTCTCATATTTCATGTGTGATTTTTCAAGGGGTCCAATTATGCCCTTTATCAAAGTGATGATTCTGTTTGGGGGGTGTACTAGAACATTTTTCCCAACCCTTTTCCTGAAGGCACACTAACAGGTAACATTTTCAACCTCTTCCTAATTGAACACACCTGAATGAACTCATCAGAACATAATAAGAGACTCATAAACCTGAAGTTAATGCATCAGATAAGGGGGACATCCAAACTATGTACTGTTGATGTGCCTCCTGGAACAGGGTTGGGAAACACTGCTCTAGAACATGCTGTCATCTTTTATGGTTTGGAAAACTCATTATTTTTCAGATAATTTACATTATTACACTATCTTTCTCCCCAGCGTGGGACAAACGGCTGAAATAGTTCTAGGTTTGATGAACCTTGTGAAAAATTAAGTTGTGTTATGATTTGTTAGCTGTCCCAGTGCAGTTTGACAGTGTACATGGTTTAGGGATCAGAGGGATCAGAATATCAAATATTTCAAAATATAATGAATTTGAGCTGAGAACATTGATCCAGAGGATTGAGCAGAACATTTACTCGTCCATGTGTGTGTGTTTAATGTGTGCATGTGTTCACTACTTCGTGTGTGTGCACTTTGGTTAAATACAGAGCACCAGTTCCGATTACAAGTCTCATTATAAATACACCATAATTGGCCAGATGCCACAGTTTTCACTTTAACTTTGCACACACGGCTATCAATAGACATATCAGGGATGTAATAATATTGTTATTTTGCCCCTCCCCATCCCTAACCTTTCAAATTTCCATAAGTGGAATTTGGCCACATTATTAAATCCCCAAAAAACAAGTTTGTAGTCTAACAAGCCATTTGTTACTCTTGAAAATGATTAATAATAATAATAAAAAAAATAATATTTTAAAATCTCTCCCTTCTGAGAATTTATGCAGTATAAGTTTTTATACACCTCCATAATAACTTCAAATAAAATGGTAAAAAAACATAATAGGACATCTTTAAAGGTTCAAGAAACCCTTTAGTACTTTTTTTGAGATTTTGAAAGATTTGTATGTGTTGAGCATCAGTTAAGACAGCGTTAGCACCTGTCAGCTTTGATTGTGGGGAAAAGTAAATAATTTTGAGTTTTTGTCTTCTAATTTCACTTTTCTGGTTTAAAATCATTTTTGGGGTGGGATCGAAAGCGATGACGTAGTGCCCATTTGCCTGTTCTGTAATGACATATCGGTTCATAAAGGTATGTGTTTGTTTCCATGATCCACTGGGTTTGTGGCATGTTATCTCTTCAATTCCATTCCGGCCGATACAGCAAATCTGTCGGTTTGCAGTAAGCATTTTTGTCGGTGAGTTGTATGAGAATTGGAGATTTGCAGACTTTGTCTTTTATCAGTTGAGTTCGTTGCCATTCATACACATCGCCTACCTGTGGTGCTGTTAGCATATGTTTAAAATCCTCCAGATTACCAGCAGGGTTATTGGTTAGAATAGACCGGGCTAAAGACCTGCTAAACTGCTCCACTCTGTCTGCATTCAGACCCAAGGATTCAGGAGGAGAGAAGTTTATAGGGTTTATATAAAACATGACCTTTTAACTGTATCCATCTTCAACAAAGCAGAAGAAAAAAAAGTCTTTGAAAATTAAAAAATCAACAAAGCTATACAAGAGCAGTACTTATTAGCTTAAGTGTGGAAAAAGAACTATGATGATACACTGCAATTGATACAACTGGATTTAAAATAACAAATAGATCAATCTTTTTATTAATTTTTACAATTTTACAGTTCATGGTTTGTAAATTGGTGTTAAGTATACATACAGTAATTATGAGGAAAATGGATAGTGTTTACATGGAGAACCCAACATTTGCACTCAGTGTTGCACTGTTTACACCAGATCATTGTTGCTCGCATTGCATCACACTACAGCAGCTAGACTGGACAAGACTATTTCAAATCATTTGATTTTTGTGTCACTATGTCATAAATAAAAATGAGACATTGGTTTACTGTTGCTCATGTTATGCCACATCCACTGCACAGAGTCATACTTTTTATGATAAGTTTTATTGTGTATCATACATGCAATAGACAGTATTTGGACTAGTACTGTAAATAGTACTATTCAGTTTTTTTTTTTTTGTTGTTTCTGAAATACCATTAAAGCAAATTAGGCAAATCCATTCAAAAACCGCTAGCTTGTAAGGAAGATTTTGCATATCAAGAACAGCCTCCTGTAATTTAATGCTTTTTAAAATAGTATGTTGGTTACAGATAACAAGATGTCATGGCGCTGAATTTGCGCCATACTCTCAGTTTTGCTGTCACAGTCACATTTCAGGTTTATACGCTGCCATTGAGAGCTCATTTTTTCCCTCTCTTTCTCTCTCTTTTCTGTCACATCATGTTACAGTACAGCAAGGAGGTGCTTCTCTGCAGTAATAACTCTGAAATGTTCATCCTTCTTTTTTCTCCCCATCTCCTCTGTCATTTCGCAGTGCTCCTTCAGCTAGCCAGTGATGCTTTTCCCAAAGATATGACACTCGCCCTGGCCTATTTACTGGCTCTACCTCAGGTGAGTCTGACTGCTCTATTTGCAGATCTCTCTCTCTATCTCTCTCTCTCTTTCTGAATGACTGTCTGAGATATTTGAGCTCTGCCTCCTCAGATTATGGTTTTCCATAACAATTTCTTATGCTGCCATCAGAAGCGTGCAGTATTGAAAGATAAAACCATTTAAAAGTCACTAAAAATCTAATATCAAGCCTCATACCTGTTGGCCCCTGTTCCGTTACGTTCGGGGCCTTCGTTTCAAAGTATTATTGCATTTTTCCTTATCCAGATGGCTTCATGCTCTAATGGAATCATCTGAAAATGGTCTTGATGGGCTTAAAATTGATAGCATGTCTCCAGTGATACTTCGCAGTTCATTATCAGGTGAAGTTGGGTTGAAACTGATGTGCCGTTACTGAGGCAATTGTCCTAGACTTCTTGCTTTGACCTCGAAAGTCCTCATGGGTCGAATTTTCGAGACTTTCAATCACTCATTTTGCTTATTACGGACATTACTGCAAGTGTCAGATGTCCCTTTGACCTATTTCATTGAGTTACTTTTTCCACTGAGGGTTTTTTGTCAGAGACCAAAAAAAAGTGAAATCTGATTTGAAGAATGTAAATTGAAAACAACAGAAGACTGTTTTTTATTATTTGTGTGTACATTTGCACAAACAGAAAAACATTTTTTTAAGTCTGTTTAACATACAACTCATTGCTCACAACTCTGTTTGAAATAACACATTCAGAAAAGTTTTTTTTAGGGATGTGTCAAATTTGTGAAATTTATCTCCCAAAAATGGTGTTTTTGGTTTTTGCAACTATGCGATGTGCTATGAAACCCGTTAATTTTAGTGGCTTGTGCCGCGCAAGAGCAGGGTAGCATACAGTTCAGTAATTTGCATGTATTGCGCTCAAAGTTCAAAATGGCTTCATATTCCGCGCTGTGAAACATGTACTATACATGCTCACCAGTACAGAGAAGTCCACTCAAAAAACGCTTCAACAGGACGTTTCTACATAGTATAAGGTATACTTACTATTTCTGTTGCTTGAAATAGTGCTACTGTGCTGTCTTAGAAACGCTAGTAAAATGATGCATCTCGACTCGATAAAACGTTTTGTTTTATTATTATTTTTTTTAAATCAATGAAAATTAAGTTATTTAACTTTAACTTTAACCTTTTTTTTTCCTTATTATTTAACCTTCAAATAACAAACAGGCACTATCAACTTCTAACGTTAATAACATTATATCCACACAGCATATAATTAACAAAATAGTGCAAAATAACATTAACATAAATAAAACCTTAAATCATACTAACACAAATGAAAATACATTAAAGGGGGTAGTTATTGTGTTTTAATTTTAAAAAGTCTTACAAATGTATTTATAACCATAGTTTATTAAAATAATAAATAAACAGCTTTTTTGATTCAGTTTTTGAACAAATGCATTTAGAATTTTAGGTTTTGGCCACAAGTTTTCATTTCGGTACATATATATTTTTTTTGAGAGATTTTGATAGGGGTGTGAACCTACACTGGTCTCATGGTTCAGTTTTTTAAATTATCATGTTATTGATTTGGTTCATTTTGATATCTCAGTGCATCACAGTGCTTTGACGATTCTTTCCATCCTCAATTATATATTTTTTCTTCACAACACAAGAATTCTTAAATTCAATTTTTAATTCATTTATATTTATTAATACTGTATATTATTTGTAATGCAATTTTGTTCTTTACTTCAAGCAGTCAGATGAATGAACTGCACCTTTAATTCTGCACTGATGAGTTATGTGGACTCTGAAAATGCTCGGGAACAGTTAGATGCACGTAATAAAGCACACATTGCGCAGCTATCACAGCTGATCCGTGATAGATGCCATGAAGAAAATTCACTCTACAGACACACTCATGTCAGGATCCACAAATAGTGCTTTAAAAGTGATAGAGGATTAGGATTTTCTCCCTAACAGTGAGATATTGTCTCCTGGTTCTGCTGTACTTCAGTGTCAGTGAAAGACTGTACAGCAAACTCGCATGCAGTGAATTGTGCAGTTATCTGCTTTTTAAGTAGTTGGAGCATTTTAATTACACCCCAACATGGTGCATATGAGATAAATGACGTCAGTCATATTAACCGGTGATGATCTATTAATGAACCAATACCAAATTCTGTATCATGGTGCATTGTAGAAACAATTGACACCAATTTTGCCATTAACTGAATAAGTTGGTAGATTTGAAAACCATAAATATATTTACTTAATGAGTCTGCAATTTTTCACACCCCATACTGTACACAGCATTCACTATATAGTGAACGAGACAGCTCTTTTCGGCACATTCAACTGCATGTGACAACTACAATGTAGTGAATGAGTCAAAGATTTTGTGTACCATCTACTGTGAGTGAATCAACAGTTTTAGCATACTGTACGCGACATTGACTACACAGTGAATGAGTCAGCAGTTTTATACACTGCCTACTGTACATGACATTGACTATGTAATGAATGAGTGTGCACTTTTAACTACAATGGATTAGTCCTAAAAACTGAATTAGATTAGTATGCACATGCATAATGAACATATGTTGTTTTTTTATTTCAGGTTCTGGATGCGAACACATGTTTTGAGAAGCAGCCTCCATCAGCCCTGTCTCTGCATTTAGCGGCGTATTACTACTCTCTCCAGATCTACTCCCGCCTCGCACCCTGCTTTAAAGACAAGTGCAGCCCTCTTTACCGGGTAAGCATGTACATTCGCGTTCCTCTCTGTCACCCTCCATTCCACAGCCATTCTTCTTTATCAGGCGCCTTAGCAAGTTTCCAAACATCTACACAAGTCAAGAGCAGAATTCATTAGCGGCACAATAAAAGTTCTCACCTTGAAACGGACCGATAAAACGGTATCAGCTTTTATTCTCGCTCTCTGTTTTTCCCCATTCCTCTGTCTCTTTTACACATCTTCTGCGGTGTCATTCTCTCCCTCTTCTCGTGTAATATTTCAGGTTTATCTGCATTACACAATGACAGCGCTTTTACCGCTTCCCTGCAAATTTTAGCATCTTCCCTCCTCATGCCTCTTTTCTCATTCTTTTTCCTGTTACCCTCTCCCTCCGTTCCATTATCATAATTCCATCTTTTATTTTCACCCTCTGTTGCATCTCAGCATCTCTCCCTCTCATTCCACTCGTAACTCTCGTCTTTTCTGTGTTATAATGACGAACGCTCCTCTCGCTTCACTTTGAGAGTTAGTTAACGAGGAAGGAACGCTTTCTCAATCTTCTACTTTCAAAACCACATTTTCACCGCTGGACAAGCCGAAATGCCTCATTATTAGGATGATCGCTGGCAACCCTCATCACCAAGGTCAGCCTTTATGTGCTATTTGGTTAACACTTCATAAAACCTATAAAGCATCATGAGCAGGCATCTAAGCTTGAGGTTTTCTCATTGGTTTATGATGGGAAGCGTGGGGTTATGAACAGGTGTCAAAGTAAAGCGTGTTTTGATGATTTTAATGTGTTTGTGTGGGACTTTTTACTAATGTGATAGCAAAGAAAAGTTTATTTTGTTAAGGTTTCTAATGTAATATGAGTTTAACCCTCTGCTGCACGCATTATGATAGGCTATAAATATATATTTGACTGTTTTTCCTTTCTCAGGATGGCTTAACTTAAAAAATTGTTTATTAACCCTTTGACTGCCTGCTCTACCAAATGGTAGACAATAATTTGACTGTTTTAAATAATGACTGATGAAGTAATTTAAGTAATGACTGCTTTAAATAATGGTCTACACACAGCATTGTTGGTTTACAAAAAAAAAAAACATAATCCTGTTGCACTACTACACTTGATTTTGGTTTTACTATAAAAGAAACAAGAAAACGGTAAAAGAAAATCTGAAAAATTGTATGCCATTAAGATGATTCAGTATTAAAAAAATGTTTTATTTTGATAATTTTTTTTAATAAAAAGATCTTACACTTCATTTTTTCTGATTTTTCATAGTAAATGTATTCATTCCAGTACTTTTACCATAAACTGTGAAATATCTACCATTTAGTAGAGGTTGATATTTAGGAATTCTGGGATTTGTTGAAAAAAATGCATTTAGTGTGTTAACTAGCGACATTACTGTAGGATTTACGAAATGCAAATTATGGTGGGGCAGTTAAGGTTAAGGTACTTTATGATTTCCATATGGCGGCAACGTCCAATAGTGGATCTTACTTAGACATTTCAATTTTAGAACTTTCCTTATAATTAATAATTTTGTTGTTTGAAAAAATTGTCGTTTGTTTTGATTTAATTGGTGTTGCAGTATAATCAGCTTTTCAATGTTTACTACAGTATACAATGCCTGTCTTGTTTACCTCTGAGCCAGCTTACATGAACTGTCTCCATCGCTGCTTTTATCAAATGTCCAATCTGCATTGTTCTCATGGTCACTAAAACCTCATCCTCAGTTACATCTGCAGGAAAAGCCAGTTTAGATTTTTCACTTACCATAGAACATGACGGTCCTCACTAATACACTATATTTATATCTAATCCAAAATATTGTCATTAAAATTTAATTTCATCCATAATGCAAATGTCATTAACATATGATTAGTCTTATAACTTGCATTCATGTTATTATCGTTACAACTTAAAAGATCATGGCTGAACTTGCTAGCTAGATAACCTATTCCAATATTGCACATTACACTATTGCACAGTGTTCTATTTGGCAACACATACAGTACATTTAATCCATTTATAAAAAACGTATTTGATAAAAACTTTGAGTGGTGAATATGTCATCATAATTTACTGGGGAAACACTGCTTTAGATGTTATTTATAAACTAAGGTTATTTTAACATAACATAATAGTTTTGTGTGTTTGTAACCAATGAATGGAGAAAGAACTGATTATTTTTTGCCCATATCAGTTGAAAGCAAGTGACAATTGTACAGTGAAAAATTAATATTTAAAATAATTTATTATAATTTACCTGACAGAGATGAGGTAGTTAGAGGTGCTTTAATCAAAGAAAGAAATTATAAGAAAACGTACTAACTGTGTTTAACACGCTAAACTAAATATCGAAAGAAATGCATGAAAAGAAACATCTTAATTGTATCAAATGTCCTAACTAAACTATTCTAACAAAAAAAAAAAAAAAAAAAAAACACACAGTGGGTGACACTTTAAAATGAGCATTACCACCGCAACTTGTATCGCTGCCACACTAAAGGAGTAGGAACGTGTTTTTAGGTATAACCAGAAGAGGGAACATATTGAAGTGGTGACATCTGTTCACAAAACAGCACTAATGAAATAATAGAAAAAAGAGTGCTGTAAATGTATATTGCATGACTTGCTCACTGCTAAAGCCTCTCCGAGGTATTACCCAAACTTATCAGTTACTGGGCAAGTTCATGAACAAACACATTGCAATCTCAATAGATTTTAGGCAAGAGCATTTACTGTATCACAAACTAAACAAAACCACATTCTCTCAGACTAGTGCTCGCAAGAGAGAGACCCATTCACCACAAAGCCAAAGAAGGAGTGAGATCGAGAGAGAAAGAGAAAGACATAGAGAGTGAGAGAGAGATTGCAGTTTGAACAGGCTTTTTAAATAGCCAACCAGCGATTTGTGGTGCAATCTTAGCATCTGTGCCCAATGTCACGGAATGCGGATGCTCTCATGCCATATTGTACCTGAAACGCACGTAAAACGTCTCACCCACATACAGACAGAAATGCGCACACACAATCCAAATGTACATTCTGCAGGGAAGTGTAACAATTGTATTCATTTGAATATTTTATAGTATTTTATTTGAGTAAAGTGATCTAAGTAAAATTGTATTTCTCTTCAAACTTTGGATAATTGTTCAAAATTAAAGGATCTTCTTGATAACCAGCAACTCGTAATCAAAATTCATACTGCTGCTTTATTTTTTCATTCCACTCCAGTATTTTCAGACCTGGTGAATCCTGGTCTACTTGTAGCACCAATGTTGTAGTCATTAAAAATCTGAACTCTGACTCTGGTCCTAAATTTTTGAAACTTTGACTCCTGAAAGTCCAATGTATCTCTAAGGCCTTTCACTGAATTTTGAAGGGATATTGGATGAGAATTGCATATGAATGTCAGCACAAATTCCGAGGAGGTTTCACAAATTCTGTCTCACAGCTTCTAGGTTTCATTACGTTATAACAGTAGGTATAGAAAGTGAAATGAACAAATTAAAAAGAAGAGATTGCACTCTCTCGTGGTTTTCAAAATACGCCTGTAAAGGAAGAAAAACATGGAAAGACAGTTATGAGTTGGAAGCAGTTTGATATTTTAATATTTAGACAGTGTTTCTGTGAACACTCGTCTGCTGCTGACACAAGATTGGCAGTTGGAAGAATTTTTGGTTTAATGAAGCAAACCTGCGAGCTAATTCTGTGAACTCAAGTCATTAAACTTTTTGCTCTTGTGAGCTTGAATTTGTGTGTGTTTGTTTCAGGCTCTTCACAGTTCGTTTCTGAGAGCTGTCACGTAGTTATGAGCCCTCTATTTGGCTACAGGCTGAGCAAGTCGGAAGACAAGAAAAACAAAACGTGTTATTGTAATTATATCCCAGTGTGAAAAAAAAAAAAAAAGTTTAGCAGGACTGTCACTTTTCCACAAAGATCACAGATTCAGAATGTAGGTTAAAATGGCACTTTTATTTGCCTAAAATGAAATTAGTTTACTAGCCTTTTTATTTATTTTACAGAACAAGAACACACAGAAGATGTTTTGAAAAAGCCTGTACCTCATTGACATTAATTATATAGTCACAAAACCAAGAATTTTTCAACATATCTTCTTTTGTTTTGTACTGAAGAAAAAGTCTAAAGTTTAGAACAAAGTACGGATGAGTGGATGAGTAAATTATGAGATACGATGTTTAACTACAGTTTTTAAAGTTTTCAAGAAGTTTAAAAGATTGCAATTGCTGTTGTGTTTAACTTTATCTAATATTTCTTAAAGGTATATCTATAGATTTAGATTAACAATAATAACATTATTTTAAGTAAATTTTATGCCAGTGGTTATTTAAGGGATAATGCATTAAAATTATTTCAAATGCACAACTCAAATGCAAAGATTGACTCGATGCAAAGCAGATTTTCATTTATAACTTGCGTTATAAATCACATTGTCTTCCTGTATTAAACAGTCAAAAGCAGGCAGAGAGAAAGTGCACATGCGTGGGAGAGTTCATGTGTGTGATTTCAATGTATTAGCTATCTCTTTGAAAATATTGTTGACCATATTTGTGAGTTGGTCAATTAACACCAGCTCCACATGTCAGTGTCCTCGGGATTACACTGATAATTCCAACCTGATAGAGCTTAAGAGGTACTGCCAAGAGGAAAGGGCAAAAATTCCCAAAGGCAGGTGTGCCAAGCTTGACCCGAGGCTGTAATTGCTGCTAAAGGTGCATCAACAAAGTAGTGAGCAAAGGCTGTGAATACTTATGTACATGTGATTTTTCAGGTTTTTTTATTTTTGATAAATTTGCAACAATTTCAAAAAATCTTTTTCACATTATCATTATGGAAATGTTTAGGAAATAAATTAATTTAATCCATTTTGGAATAAGGCTGTAACATAAAAAATGTGGAAAAAGTGAAGCGCTCTGAATATTTTCCAGATGTTTTCCAGATTTTTCCAGTCAAAATCAAGAATTTAAACATACCAAAGAATAAATCATAATGCAAGTCATGAATGCAAGTCTTGCAAAGACTGTATATATATATATATATATATATATATATATATATATATATATATATATATATATATATATATATATATATATATATATATATATATATATATATATATATATAATGTAATTAGTTTGTCAATATTAGCATTATTGTAATGTAATAACATGCACCTTTCATAAAACTGCTTTGGAATAACAAATGCACAGCCACAGTTTTAAAGCCAATGATAAACTTCCGGTGAAAGCCTAGCGTGACTATTTTCAATTTCACAAGGTTGTTTTTGCAACATTGATGTTGTAATGCAATTACAAAACATTCAGTTAAATAGACTTAAGCATTCATTTAGTTGTTCAAGGGTAAAACGAGATGAAAGACTGCTGTAACCCTTAGCTCCGTCAGAAGCCACAGGTTAGCGGCTAACTAAGAGGCTAACTAGCAAGAATTTAATGCAGTGCTTCTTCTCCGATCTGAGACCCACTTCATATTGTATATCTAACAGGCAGTGGAGATCGCAGATTTTTAAAGAAATCAGATCTTAAACATGACAATTTTGTAATGGAACGACCTTGAGCTGCCTGGTCGAAAGTTAAAAGTCTGTGCGCATATAGCCCATTATTGTGAAAAGTGCACTCAAATTGAACTTAATAATTTACCTAGTGCTAAATCAACAACACAGGATCAAGAAGAAATAAGAACAATAAAATCGAACAATATTTGGCCGAAATACAACTATTTGAAAGAATAATGACAAATGCCTGTCTAAATGAAGTGCTTAGCAATGCACATTACTAAAATTTAAGTTTTAGTTTATTTGCAATAGGAATTTTATTAAATATCTTCATGGAAGATGAGCTTTACTTTATATCTTAATAATTTCTGAAATAAAAAAAAATCAATAATATCAATCTAAATACATTAACATTATTTATTTATCTGCGTTTATTTAAAATATAAATCTTTTGTAGACTTGTAGTGTCATTTTTAATCAGTTTATTCGATATGTCTTTATTCAAAACAAAATAAAAATAGTTACTGACACCATTCTGTTGAACAGGAATGTGTCTATGATGACTCAAAACAAAAGTCAGACCAAGTCAGTGTTGTAACAAAAAAACTAAAAGCACCCGTGAGCTTTCATATCCCATGTTGCTGTTTTGCCCTTAAGCGCAGCTGTTAATCCCAGGGCTGCTCCAGGTTCTAGCCAGCAGTTTACGATAAATAAAGCACCTGCTGGAAAAACACTCAAATCAGACATGTCACAAGTCTATTATTTACTTTCATTTCATGTGCTTTTAGCAGCATTTCAGCTGCGCCTCTGCAGGAAGCGTTAACTCTTTTCTGCTCTTTTTCTTTAATATCTTTCACGCTTGAACTGGAAACTTTGGCCTTCCGCTTTAATGAACAACACAAAAGGTCATGAAGGGAAATGGCTGTTTGTTGCTTTTCAAGGTAACGGTTGGCCAGATCCACGGTCACAGGTGCACTCAGAGCTTTTTTTACTTTCTTTTAGACAAATGCTGAGGTAATAACTGGCCGTGCAGCAATTCACACATCCGCACCAACACACTTTTCTTAATGGATGGTAATGTACCTCTCGTGTGCCGTTGGTTAAATGCTGGAGAAAATCCATTACCGCTGATGGGAAGAGGAAGAATGCGATGTTCTGTGTGTGTTTTACTTCCATCTGTTCCGTTTCCGAGTGACATTTCGCTTTTGTGTTTGCTAATATTTGTACAAGGAGACTTGCGACAGACAAGCTGTACGACAGGCCTCGAACGCCTCCGTCATTCGCACCTCTTATCCGATTGTTTCTTCATTTGCCTTTTGCTCGTTTCATATGCTAATCCGTTTAGCCTTCCTTTTCTCTTAATTTAAACCTCCTGTATCTCTCTCACATAACACATAATCTCTGTCTCTCGCCCATCACACATCCATCCCTGCATTTCTCTTCTCACTCTTTTTTTTTTTCACCCTCCAATCGAATCCCCGTCAGACATCATCACTATCACAGGCAGCACATGTATGCGGTGTTATTGAAAGTAAGTAGGAGCGTGCAGTCGGGCCTCTGGATGAATCCTGCTCCGTCTAAAACGGTGCGCTGCCTTTGCATTGCAAATTAAGCCCAACAAGATGTTTCTTTCAAATCTAAGTGCATAATTATGTTCTCTGTGTAGGAATGAGACTGTGATCCTGTTGTACTGTGACGCCCTACTAACAGCGAGCAAGTGTTTTCTCCCTCAACCGCTGTTGTTTTCTGTTCTTGGGTCTGTTGAAATGGAAAGCAGAGCAAGGTTTTAAATGAAAGCGGCGCATCCCTGGAAATGCAGGATTTTTTTTCTTTTATTTTCTTTCGTTTATTCTTCTGAGAAACAAATGTTCAAAAGTCGCTTCAGTTTAGATTAATCTTTGTGTGTAAAACAAAGGCTAATTAGCCTATAATATAATCAAATGTGCATTTGTTCTAGTTTATTTATTTTGCTAATGAGTATTTAACGGACCTTTAGTCCAATATTCTAATATGTTCTGTATCTTTTGGCCCAAATTAAACTTTAAAAAAGACATGCATGTGGCTTTAAAGGTGCATTGTGTATAGACAAGCTGGTTAATACAGGCCCGTAGCCAGCCTGCTGAAAGAGGTGGTTCTGGACCTTTTTTCAGTTATTCGCCTCATTTTCTATTTAATTACGAGATTTAAATACTGAATTTTGGTGAGATTTTAAGCACTTTTGTTAGCTGAATTAGCTTGTCGGATGGTTATCATAACCAAAAATAATTACTAAATATTGAGAATAAAGAAATATGATTTTTTTTTTTTTAAATACAAATTTATGACATCATTAATCATTAGAAAAATTGTTTTAAATTATGAGTGCATTCACTCCTAGACTTTGGTTCAGTTTGCAGTTTGCCCAGTTAGCGCGGTTTGTTTGGCGTATGTGAATTCAGCAATCACGATTGAATCCACGCAAAATCTAACATAATAATAATAATAATAATAATAATTTAGAGCTCCACATTTTTTTACGGGACAAATTCTGGACCTTTGTCAGTAAGGGGTGGGTCTTCTGAACCACTCGAATTTTCGAACTTGGCTACAGGCCGATAATTAGCATTATATATAAAATATAAAAAGATAAAAAAAAAATTTCATGTACTCAACTACTTGTCAAATGTCAAAAGTAGAATAAAGTAACAAGTATTTACTTTAGCACGTAAAATACAATGTAAGTAGTAGTAATAATAATAATAATAAAACTGTACTAAATATATTTTAGAATGTTTACATGTTTTTTGAATTTGTTTTATAATATGCTGATTTGGTGATCAAGAAACATTTGTTTTTTTTTTATCTATATATATATATTTTTAATATATACATTTTTGCCAGGATTTTTTTATAATTTAAAAATATATATAATAGAAATATTTATGATGATGCAAACATGTTACTTTTGATCTAAAGTTACAATAACTGATTAATGAAAAAAAGAAAACATAAAATAATGTGTCATTTGTATTAATGTAAGTTAAAATTATAAATAAATATAAGTTATCACCATAAAAAAAATAGTAGCATAACAAATTTTTAAAAAATAAGTACACCCCAAATATTCAATATTTACATTCAATATTTACGTGACATTTTCTTATTGTGACACAGTTCCTAGAGAAATGGAATATTAGGTGACAAAACAGTGGGCGTGGCTCATTTTTTTCTACTTCAAGCTGATTAGATGCAGTAAAGAAGGCCTTTCATTCATAAAGATTGAGAAAAGGGTTTGGCGAGAGTTATTACAACCTAACAGATGACTACAGCTCACCATTTCTGTTTGTTGTCAAAAGTGACAGTTGGAGCGGTGTGGTTAAATAGGAGTAAATAGCACTTTTTCCAAGATAAAGGTAATCTAAAATAAATCACTGAAAGCAAACAGGAAGTGCATTTTTAGGTTTTAATTAAAGATTAGAAGGCCAAGCATTTTTTTTCCCTAATGTTATGCACAGATGAACTGTTCACCACAAAACTGGCAATGTGGGCTAACAAAATCGTATGGTTAGTTTTGAATTCTTGGTTACTTTTGTAAAATAGTCCACAAAACTGCTAGTTTACTTCTGACATTATTTGATCAGTACAGTTATAAATTAAGCTCATTTTAAATGTTCTTGTGACCTATAATATATATATATATTTTATTTATATATTTTTTTTTTTGTTAGTTTGTTTAATTTCTTGTTCTTTCTGTCATATTTCCCGGTATTAGACTCCCGTCCATCGTTGTTGCTTAGTCTCTAATCTCCCCTGAGTGTTCTGGGGTTAAATCCTTTGCTCGGGGCTGATTAGTTCATGAATCATACCCCTGTAGGGTTTGAATGGTCGAGCCTTTGATTTCCAGCCCCCGGATCTGCTACACATCCATTCACTGATACAGAATAACAGACAGGACTCCAGTACGATTATAAAAAGGCCCGCCATCTAAAAGACTACCTTTGGTCTTTGAAATCTACTTAGTGACATTGTTGCTTGATAAACACATTATTAACGATTGACGCATTTACAGCCGGTGCTGCGTCTGTCATACACAGCGCAGTCTTGTAATTTAATATTGCATTCTGAGCACCAGCGAGGATGCAGTGATTATTTATCAGCCTTTTATTTGATGTTGATGGATGTTCCTTTTAACGCGCCATGTGCTTCTTCTTTTTTTCTTTGTCTTATTCTTTTTGTGCATTAGGCCTCAGTGGGCGATGCTTTAATCCTTTTAAACAAACTCCTTTCTTTTAATAAACCCCTTTCAGCCGGATCTTTGGTGGCTGTGTTCGCTGTACGCCGTTGGCACCTCTGTCTTTGAGAATCAAAACGCTGTTTAGCATAATTGTCAGGGTGAGAGCAATGCAAAGCACCAAGTGCAAAACCCCTCATCATAGCCAACAGCAAACATGTACAAGGATGCATTCGGCCCACTCGCTGCCCATTATATTTAAATAGGTGTTTGTAAGCACATAGTTTTCCGCCCAAACATTTCTGAGTGTTTTTAGATGCCTCAGTTGTCATTATTTGGATTTGTGTTTCAAACAAATTCTGCATGATCAAGCATTCAATTTCAAGCCCTTCGGGAAAGCATCAAACTGAGCCCTTCTTCACTCTTACGCACACACACCTGTGGACATTTAGCATAAATAGCCGCTGATGTGCATGCAAAATGCCACAAGCGTAGTGTTTTTCAATGGAAAGCATGTAAATATGCAGTGAACCTTCACATTAACCCATCAAAAAGGGTCTTTTAACATCATTAGAGGTAATTAGCATCTAAAACCCGGTTGAATCCCTGAGCACCGCAGTTGCAGGGTCGGCTATTATAGTTCACGTGCATTCGTGGCCGTAGGGAGCTAGATTGTATGTGCACTAAACACTGGGCAGGTTTGAGCTATAGGAATTGACATTGGGAATTGATAGATAAGCTGGAGAAGGGAGTCTTGCTTGTGGTCGGATTGTCACTCGGTAAAGACAAAGAAGGGTAGAGACAGAAAGGGAATAGCTGGATAAAGATGTTTCATCATGAAAGAGCTCGTCTCAGAGAGGGTTCAAATGCTCGCCGTATCCATCCATCATGTCTCTTTTCTGCATCCCTCAGATCAGCCGTGCTCAATCGGTGACCTAAAAAAAGGCGCAGGTCTGTTCTGGTCAAAGACACAGGGATAGTTTTTATTTTTTTGAAATGTAGCTAACCCCAAAAAATTGTGCCTGGATTTATGAGTCAGTTGGTAGAATAGGTATATTCTAATCTGTTCTGTATCTTTTGGCCCAAATTAAAACTTTAAAAAAGACATGCATGTGGCTGTAAAGATGCATTGTGTATTGACAAGCTGGTTAATACAGGCCCGTAGCCAGCCTGCTGAGATGAGAAAGAGGTGGTTCTTTCTTCTCAAAAACTGGACCTTTTTTCAGTTATTCGCCTCATTTTCTATTTAATTATGAGATTTAAATACTGAATTTTGGTGAGATTTTAAGCACTATTTTTAGCTGAATTAGCTTGTCAGATGGTTATCATAACCAAAAATAATTACTAAATATTGAGAATAAAGAAATATGACATTTGTTTATTTTTAAAATACAAATTTATGACATCATCAATCATTAGAAAAATTGTTAGAAAAATATTGACATGGTAAATTAACTGCAAAGTGATGCTATTGTTAATGAAAACCAATAATATTGTTTTACATTATAGTAAAAATGAATTTAATCTAACATTTACTTGTTGTTAATACATATATTTTTTTTATGGAATATTTTTGTCAACCTTTTTGAAAATGTTAAAAAAATAATAATTTAATTACATTGTTGAGGGTCTTAACATGCTCAAACTCACAAAATTTAGCAAACACCAGAAGTGGAGAAATTTTATTATATACACTCACCGCACTCTTTATTAGGGACATGTTACAGTTGAACCCCCTTTTGCCTTCAGAATTGCTTTAATTCTTTGTTGCATAGATTCAACAAAGTACTGGAAAATTCTTCACAGATTTTGGTCCATATTGACATGATAGCATCACGCAGTTGTTGCAGATTTGTCTGCTGCACATGCATGATGCATATCTCCCATTCCACCACATCCTAAAGGTCCTCTATTGGATTGAGATCTGGTGACTGTTGAGGCCATTTGAGTACAGTGAACTAATTTTCATGTTCAAGAAACCTGTCTGAAATGATTCGCACTTTATGACATGGCACACTATCCTGCTTGAAGTAGCCATAAGAAGATGGGTACACTGGTTATAAAGGGATGGACATGGTCAGCAACAATACTCGGGTAGGCTGTGACGTTGACATGATACTCAATTAGTACTAATGGGCCCAAAGTGTGCCAAGAAAATCTCCCCCACACCATTACATCACCACCATCAGCCTGAACCGTTGAATCAATGGAGGATAGATCCATGCTTTTAATGTTGTTGATGCTAAATTCTGACTCTACCATCTGAATGTTGCAGCAGAAATCAAGACTCATCAGACCAGGCAATGTTTTTACAATCTTCCATTGTCCAATTTTAGTGTGCCTAAGTGAATTGTAGCCTCAGTTTCCTGTTCTTAGGTGACAGGAGTGGCATCCGGTGTGGTCTTCCTCATTCTGATGCTCAGTTTGAACTGCAGGAGATCGTCTTGACCATGTCTACATACCCAAATGCATTGAGTTGCTGTCATGTGATGTTATGTGTCATAAAATTTGCATTAACGAGCAGTTGGACAGGTGGACCTAATAAAGCGGCTGTCGAGTGTAGGTTTCAAAACTGTGTAGCAAAATGGCTTAATAGCGCTACCTATTCACTTTCAACAAAGTTCCCATTGTGCTACTATTCACGTACATATACACAATTTGGCAGATTCATGGACTTCACCAATAGATACAAAAAAAGGTCAAATGTAGTAAAATCTGAAACCCAGCAGGAAGTAAATTTTTTTGTTTTCTCCACTAAAAAATGTTATGCTTTTTATTGACATTTTTTAGAAGTTGAGAAGAGCACAGTTTCTTTTCACCGGTGTCTTTTTCTCACTTCGCTGTGTTTTCTATGTGTCCCTTATCTCTCTATCCTGCTATGAGCTTTGTCAGCCTTAATATGCCTGTCTGTTGTTGTGCTCCATTTCTTAAATCTTTTTATTTTCTTGTGCCTTGTTCTGTACATCTCACTCTCTTTTTACTTTCTATTGTCAGCTCAGAACATGTGCTATTTAACAGTCAGAGTTCAATAATACACAATCCCACACAGCATCCCATTATCAGGCTCTGTTATCACACTCATGATGCACCGTTGTGATAATTTCCATATAGATTAGTGTGTAATCACTCTATATTCTGTTCTTCTGGCAAGGCTCTTAACCTGTTCATTACTCCTCGTGGCAGACTGAATAACGCTGAATTTAAATTTGTACTTCGCATACCGATTGTACGAATCTCCACAGGTTTGGAGATAATTTACTGTAAAGGTCCAGAGGTTTGAGATTACATTATAAATCTGACTGGTAGTAGTTTAAACCTGGAAACCAACAGAAAGTTTTACTATTTGTGAAACAGTTCTGCTTTTAAAGTTTTATTCTAAAAGTGTTTTTAGGGAGAGAATTTATTAAGGTGTCAGAATCAGACTGGTACAAATCATTATTAGATTTTAATTTTAAGATAATTTATCATAACCATTTATCGGTTCATTAAAGTCCCTTCATTGAGCTTTATTAGATTTGTGAATTCGTAATTTGTGAATTCAAATTTCAAAGTTGCACAATAATTGGAGGAATATTTTCTAAAAAGACAGTCAATTTTAAAATTGAATTTGAATTTATTTCCATCTTTTTGATATAAGACATATCTGTTTTCTCATTCTCTATGTCTTTGCACGCTCAAATTCTAAAATTTCATATCCTTTTTTTTCTATTCATATCAGAAAAATTGGTCATGTACACAAACCTTGCACACTGAGTCTGATGCTTATTAAATAATCCTTTCAGAGAAAACGCAAAACATTTCAAAGTCAATTCAAGCAGGGATGCTTTGCTATCCTCCGTCTTCTTTAAAGTAGAAAAAGAAAGACGAATAGGTTACATATTGTGTTTATCCTGCATAAAAGTAAAGGAGAGTTCTCCTTATCAAAGTGCTGCGCTGGATTATCACCAAGTGCAAAGTTTTTTTTGCAGGAAATCAGTGGAATTTTGGTACATTGTTTATGATACTCAACACATTTACGTATGCAAGCAAATCCGGAACAGAGACTGGCAGTATGGATAGTCTAGTGGTTAGTGCGTCGACATATAGGACCATGGTGCTCACGGCGACCAGAGTTTGATTCCCGGCTCAAGGTCTTTTGCCGATCCTACCCCTCTCTCTGCTCCCATCACTTTCCTGTCTTTAATCTCTACTGTCTTGTGCATTAAAAGTACAGAAAACCCCAGAAATTTTTTTTATAAAAAAGGTATGGACGAACACGCATACACCAAACAGCAGCAGGTGCAAAAGGTGCACCAGTCACTGAATCCAGCATAGGAACCCTCAAATCTTAACCAAATTCTGTCTGTTTTGTGCACTGTCATAGTTTTTTTTTTTTCTGCTGAAGGCTCAAGTGACTGCATTCTGTATTTTGCCTTCACTTGTACTGTGCCTCTGAACTGTCAAAACACCTCTCAAAAAGCTTTTTCGATGAGCAAAATTTTTAAAAATTGAGTTGGGTCTGTCTGCGGTTTGCAAGATAGGGGTGTAACTTGTAGTACAATTATGGAGACCCATGTGTCAAAACCATGTTGATGCCAAGATGGCGCTGGACATCAGTTATTAATGTCTACACCTATTCCACACTTAATTCAACTTTATTCAACAATCACAGTCATTAACGTCTATACCTACCACAACCCTAAACCCACCATCATCGTTATTATTGTACACACTTTCCCCAAACCTAAACCAAACCATCACACTTATTGACATCTACACCTTCCCCAACCCTAAACCTCACTATCACAGTTATTAACGTCTACACTTTCCCCAAACCCAAACCAAACCATTACAATTATTAACATCTACACCTTCTCCAACCCTAAACCTTACTATCACAGTTATTAAAATCTACACCTTCTCCAACCCTAAACCCAACCATCACAGTTATTGACGTACAGTACAGAGTTGCGGAGGCTTTCATCCTTGACACGCTCACCATTGTACTGTTATTTGGAACCACAGAGCGTGACGCAGAGTAAACTAACTATCATGACAAAACGGATGAAGAAGTCATCAGCGCGTGGAGTTGCATGGTGGAGTGGCTAAAATTTATATAATAATATATCAAATGAATTGGTTGTGGATGAGTTTGGAGAAAACTCATGAAAACCTCTTGTTACGTCCCTGCCTTGCAATCCACAGACAGATACACTTGGAAAAAATAGAACCCGATTCAAATTTTTTATTTTGATGGACGAAAGTTTCTGCGGCAGTGTGACAATTTGTTTGACACAAATTGAGGTGGAATTAATTTTTTACGTGAGAAAATTACAGACGAGAAAAATACAGACGAATTGATTCAGTGTGTAATAAGCTTGAATGGTTGTGTGATGAAAGTTGTTCTGATTCAGTGAGGTTTTCTTTTCTTGTAGGCGGATCCAAGAGCTCTGATTCGTCTTGTGACCAAGCATGTGACAGACCACGCTGGATGTGATTGGCCGGATGAGGACTTGGAAGCCTTGATTGGTCAGTTGCGTCTGTACAGTGAGAGACTGACAGACTTCACTCAAGCTCAGGTGCTGCAGGGACTCGGCCGTGGAGTTGATGTTCAGAGGTTTAGCAGTGACAACCAGTACAAAAAAGAGACTATTCTGGGCCTGGCTGAGTAAGTAATGTGTAATAATTTAATTAATATTTCATTATTAATCGTGTATTTAACATTTTATCCTAATGGTAGTCATTAAAACTGTAATAAAACATGGAATAGCAATTATGAAGTGACCTTTTGCCCAGATCTCAGCTCTGCACACTCTTGGCATTCACAAAGAATGTGCCCGGAGTTGAAAGAGAATGACACATCTCCTGCATTTTTTAATCTGTCTGTCCTCTGAATATGACTCTCTGGAAGGAAAGCTCATGTTTCAGGTTTGATCCTTTGATCCGAGCCCAGAGCTCTAGCTTTAAGCAGCCTGAGACATGGTTTTATGAGGACTGGCATCACAGGTCTGGGACGACTAAGATCTAGTGAGATTTGGTAAAAAAAAGACATCCGATACTTATTGTAGGAGCTGCAAAACTTAAGTTCCAGCAGCTATGTGCTGATCTGAATTGCAAGAGCAGCCAAAACGAGGGATTAAATCATTCTTTTAGAGCAAAACAGCTTTGGATTTCAGCAGATACTGTATGTTACACCACCCAGACCTTTGATGGACTGTCAGTTTGGCCAAGATTAGTAAGATTGAGGGGCCATTTACTCGACAACTCGTTTTCTGTTAAAAATGGGGAACATTTTATGCAGTTTTACATGTGGTGCTTTCACACCTGTAATTGATTGTGTTGTTCTAAAAAAAAAAAAAGGATTAAAATTGTTTTAATGTTGTTACTTGTTCTTGGTCCGCTTCACTTTCACACGGCTTAGTTTCTAAACGGAGATGCAAATAGCTAAGCAAATCAAATTAGTCCAGTTAGGCCTGTCACGCGTCCTTATATTATTTATAACTATGAGCAATAAGACATTATAAGCGAAAAGCTGCTCTTTAATTTTGAATGATGACACCCACAGACATGGTCACCAGGTAAGACTTTTTCATACATAGCCATTGGCTTATATACATTATAAGCTTTACATTATAGAGAGAAATAACAGGTAAACCAACATTGCACTGCCTCACAGTAAGAAGGTCGCTGGTTCGAGCCTCGCCTGGGCCAGTTGGCATTTCTGTGTGGAGTTTGCATGTTCTTCCCATGTTCACGTGGGTTTCCTCCTGGTGCTCTGGTTTCCCCCACAGTCCAAAGACATGCGCTATAGGTGAATTGAGTAAGTTAAATTGTTTGACTAAGCAAAAAGGAAAATGAATGAATGAATATAGCCTGGTTTGGTATTTCATTGGATTGTATTGCTTACTCACTACAATCGATCCGCTCCAGAGTTTGTTTCAATCGAAGGAGGCCACCTCATTCAGACGTTCTTGGACCAATTGCTTTGGCATGGATCAGAGTGTGATTGCTAAATTCACATATGCCAAATGAGCCGTGCTAACTGGGCAAACGAGACCTGTTCTGAAACAAATTTCTAGGTGTGAAAGCACCCTTAGTTTACGTGACTGCAGTGTTTTTTTTGGCACTAAAATGCACTAATCTGAAAACGGGTTTCAAAGTGGAAGTTTTTTAAACTGCTGCCATTGTTGTGTCCATGTAAACGCCCAAATGTGAATGTTTATAAACATGATGTCATGTATGTGCCATGTACATTCCGGATTTTAGATTTAAGGCTATTGATCTTTTTCATCAGCAAAGTTTGAATGTTGTGACTTCCTTAGTGTCTACTAGCAAGGTGACAGCGCCAAATACTGGCCTGACATAAGTAATACAGCATTTTAGGCTATTTTCATGGATGCATAAATGTATAAAAAGTCTAAAAACTTAGACGTGTAAATGTGAAACTTTTTTTAAAATCCTGCCTCATTGTTATGTAAACGTAGCCAGCAACACTGAATATGATTAGTTGAAGTAATTGATTTTTTTCATAATATGTTTATTGGTCTTTTTCCTGTTTTTTTTTTACTTTTGACACATTTTTATTTGACGTAACTATTGTTTCTTTGCTTTTTCATGCTTTTTTCATTGTGTATTGTTGTTTTATATTACGCTTGGTTTTTGTTTATGCTATTTAAATTTTTCTTTAGCAGTAATTTTATTGTTTACTTTGTCATTTATTCTGTCATTCATTCTATTGTTTGTTCTGTATCTTAATTATTCTATTGTTCATTGTATCAATCATCTAGCATCCGTTCTACTGATCGTGCTGAATATCTACTCTATATACTGTATGTTTGTCATACTTTCAGTCTATCTATTAATCTGTCTCTACAGTTTTTTTTTTTTCAATAGTTTTATCTATAGTTTGTTCTGTGCTGATATCTACTGTATGTTTTATTGCTGTGACTTTCTGTTTATTTGTTTTTCCTAGGACACTGGATGAGAATGTGTACAGCATCTCTCGTTCTCTGGCTCACCGCTACAGCATTCCACTCTGGGAAGTGCACATGACACACCTTGAGTTTCTCTTCACTGATAGTGGGTAAGAAACACACACATAGCGCACACACACATAGACATATATTAACATTGCTCACACTCATGATTTACCGTACACCTGACACTTTTCCAGCAGTATGAGCCTATAAAACCTCAGTTAGAGACTATGTCTGTGGCTTCCACATGTAAGAGTTTTTGTTTTCTGGACGTGAGGGCCTACAAACAGGTCAGAACCGCATGACCCCTGTGCTCTAGAGGCACAAAAACAGAAGATTGCACAGATCGATAGCAGCCTCCAGTCAATCGCTCCATGTGTTTGGCCAGATTTACAGTTTAGTAGCGAAGGCAAGAATCCCTTTGTTTGTTTTTTCAGTTTGCAATTTGAAAGAGCTTTGAAAATCTGCGCACAAACACGGTGCCACCCCTCCTGAGCTTCCTGCATGGTAAATTTGTCGCTGAATCATTGTTCAAAGCCCGGTCTAATCAACTCCCTCTCCATCTCTCACCAGGTTTAATCACCCTGAATCTCTCTCTCAATACGTAAACATGCACTCATTTGACTTTGCTTATTTAGAAACTGATGTGAACGGGTGAACTACTGTGAATGGGATTTTTCTTTTGTTTTTTCTTTTTTCTTCTCCATTTTTCCCATGTTACAGTCATTTCATACTCATTAGCATCCTCAAGGCTTCTGTTTTATTTAGTTTTTTTTTTCTTTTTTCTTTTTTTGTAGCTCTGTGTAGAACATGAAATCTCTGAAATTCCCCCATCAAATATGTTATCAAAGGAGAATGGCACCAGGGGGAGTTTGAGCAACTTTGGCAATTATTTAGAAGTTTCATTGTGTTGTGGTTTCTGTTTGCTAATTTGTCAGCAAATAGGCTTTTCTGACTGATGAGGGCTTGTAAACACACATTTTTCATCGTTTATGCTATTTAATCAGTTTACGCGATTTGCATATGATGTGGTTATGTAATGCCTGTTCAAAGGCCCTGAAAAATGGTCAGTTCCTTCTCTCTCTCTCTCTCTCTCTCTCTCTCTCTCTCTCTCTCTCTCTCTCTCTCTCTCTCTCTCTCTCTCTCTCTCTCTCTCTCTCTCTCTCTCTCTCTCTCTCTCTCTCTCTCTCTCTCTCTCTCTCTCTCTCTCTCTCTCTCTCTCTCTCTCTCTCTCTCTCTCTTTCTTTCTCTCTCTCTCAGGTACAGCTCATGCTATGGGTTATGCAAATGCTTGGGTTTGTTTCATGAGGGACTTTTGGATTTTAAAAGTATTCCTTAAATTTAATGTTATTTAATTTATTGGATTGAAAAAAGTGAAACTATTGTCAAATGTGTGCTTTAAAACACACGTCCATGTATTTATTCTTATTGTCAATGTTCATTTTGGCATCATGCATTGGCTGCCTGGATTGACACTTTTAAAATTGCCTTAACTTCAGGCTTTTCCTTTATTCCATTTAACTCGATTTAATTTTACACTACCTGACTAAGGTCTTGTCGCCTATTTAAGTTTTAGGAACAACAAATAATAACTTCTAGTTGACCATTTGGTGGCTTATATGAAAGGCAAAGCCCTCTAGATTACGCTTATTATACCAAAATAAAATATGATCATGCCTCAATTTTTTTTATTGTTTAATTACAACAGTAAGGTCTAAGTATTTTTACCTAACAAAAATAATGTACAGTATAGAATATAAAGTCATGGTGCATTAATATTGTGTATGACTCCTATGAGCTTGGAGGACTGCATCTATACATCTCTGCAATGATTAATAACTTATTAATGAAGTCATCTGGAATGGTTAAGAAAGCATTCTTGCTCCCAAAGTTCATCAAGATTCTTTGGATTCATCTTCAATGGCTCCTCCATCTTACTCCAGATATGCCTAATAATTTTCATGTCTGGTGACTGGGCTTGCCAATCCTGGAGCACCTTGACCTTCTTTACTTTCAGGAAGTTTGGCATGGAGGCTGAAGTATGAGACAGAGCACTATCCTGCTGAAGAATTTGCCCTCTCCTAGGGTTTGTAATGTAATTGCAGAACAAATGTCTTGATACCTTTTTTCATCAAGTACCACCTCAGAAAAAATTGTCTCCAAGTACCACTATAATGAGCAGTATTGAAATACAGTACACAGTTCTAAAACGTGGCAGATTAATTTCTATTAATAAGAATTTGTATTATTGTCAGCCTTTTTTTTTTTTTTTAGTTCTGTTTATTTTGATTGTCATCCTGATTGCTCATAAGTCATGTTTTTCTCAGCTACTGTGTCTATATTGTGTTTAGGGCCAAGTAACAGTGTATTATTTGTATTGTTTTAGTCCAACAAGATACTCAGTTTATTTGTGCTCATTCGTCTTGGCCAGAATAGTGTTAGTAATATTAAAGACATGTTTTCGGTCCAGCTGAATGAATAGGCACTTTTTGAAAACTCATTTCATGGATTTTAAGAGCTCGAAAATGGAGGTTGAGGACACTCAGTTTTACTGTAGATCTTTCTATTGGTTCTTTTTTTTTTCAATGCATATTAATATACTGGAGGGTTTTGGCCTTATTCTGTCCAGAATGCTTTGTTAGTGTTCTGTGTGCACAGAGCACTCTCTTATGAAACCCACACCGAATAGTTTCTAATGGCTTTTTATTTCAATTTTCAAATTCATGATTCAGTAGAAGGCCCCATGCTGACTGCCATACAATGCATTAGCTTCTATAGCTGAATGCATTTCTGGCCAGATTTTAATTGCCATTTTGTATTGGACGGGCATTTTGTTGGCATCAAGCACTCCTTTTGCTTTCTTTATCAGTTCATTTTTAAGTTAAGTAATTTTCGACAAAAGATATGGTTTAAGTTTCTTAGAGATGGGTTGCAGCTGGAAGGGCATCCGCTCTGTAAAAAATATGTTGGATAAGTTGGCGGTTCATTCCGCTGTGGCGACCCCAGACTAATAAAGGGACTAAGCCGAAAAGAAAATGATTGGATGAATGATATGGTTCAAGGCTGAGTGGTTAGCACTGTCGCCTCATAGCAAGAAGGTCACTGGTTCGGGTCCCGACTTTGCCAGTTGGCTTTTTTGTATGGAGTTTGCATGTTCTACCCATGTTGATGTGGGTTTCCTCCTATATGTTCCCCCACAATCCAAAGACATGCACTATAAGTGAATTGAATAAACTAAATTGGCCGTAGTGTATGAGTGTGTGTGTGATTGAGAAAACAAGTATGGACAGCATAGGCTGAATGCTCCCCCTGAAGGTGCACTTGTGACCCGTATACAAAAATGATTATACCAGGTTGTACCCGGTGAACTCCAACATAGCTGAAGGTTGTGTTCTGTATTTGGTAGATGTGGTATTTCAATCAGTTCAACTTATCCCATTATTGTCTTTTCACACAGCAAGCAAAAGCAGTGCGTGAGCAGCGCGTGCGCAGCGCGTATAGAGAGCATAAGCAGCACGCAGGCGTTTGACTTTTACACCAGCTGCGTCGGCTACACACATCTCTTCGGCAGCTGCTGCAGAGATCAATCTATCTCTGTCTATATCTGGTCACCTATCGCTCTCTATACACAAATACTCTTTTTTTTTTTTTTTACTTTTCATCTGCACCAAGGCCCCCGGCTTCCTATGCTGTTTCTTTAACCTGCAAGTCTTTATTTTGCAAATATATAGATCATACAGTACTGTATGCTTCTCAAGCTCTATGAGGAGTGTCAATCATGTCTGGTGCACTCAGAAGACAATCACCTGTGATATCATGTGATTTGGTTTTTGATTGTCAGGTGGTTTTAGGCCTAGTTATAATAATATTTATACAATATAGTTATAATGATATTTATACATGGTCATACTAGTGTTACATTCTCCGCATCAGTAATGTCCAGCGGCAGAGTAACAGATAACAGCAAAAGGATGAGACAGACAAAAGTAATCAATGCATGCGCTTCTTTTACTTATTTTTGTGTCGTCAGGTTCACAGTGCAAACAGCTCCCGGGTGGAATAACTTGAGTGGACATAAAACAAAGCCGAATAAAACTTTCTTCCTCTGCTTCATCTGCACAGCACACAACAAGCTCACATCATTCAGCATGCGTGTCGATCTACACTACCCACAATACACTTCGCTATGGACTACAACTCCCGTAAAAAGCCTTAGTCTTAAAGTGGCCACTCTCTATTTCCCCTCTTCTGCAACACTAGTGTGCAACTTAAACAGAACAGATACTAAAATTTTTTTACATTTGGTTTTGTTATTCAGGCCTAAATCAATGTTTATTGCAGTTTTTAATCGTTTAAGTTAATTTGATTGACTATATATAAATCAGTTGATATTATTAACACATTTATTGGGTAAAATGACTACTTTTTACTGTCATTCAATGTGTTTTGGTCATTATCAATGCACTGTCACTTTAAGTGTCAGCAGCTAGGCAAAAATAGACCCTGCGTCGAAACTATCGCGGCACTTCTGCTTCAGCGACGCTCACGCCTCGCAGTGACACGCTGCTGCTGTGTACAGTATGAAAGCTCTGATCTGTTGAGATAGACGCTGAAAAAACACACGCTGCTCATGCGCTGCTTACGCTTGGGGTGTGAAACAGGCTTTAAGGCCATTTTTTCATGAGAAATTGAGAAAGCAAATTAACATATAAAATAGCAAATTTGTTTTATCAATTCCTACTATATCCTAATATAAAGTAATGTAATTGATAGTGGAATTAACGAGAATTTATATCTGTTTAATTTACAAGTCGATACCCTACACCTTCTCCCAATGCATCAACTTACTGTGCGTTCACACCGAAGGCAGCGAGAGCTTCAAAGGTCCCTCTGGCTGACCTGTCGACAACACTGTGTGCCTCTTCAGCTCCAGCAACAAGAGTGTCAAAATTCGATACGTTGATTTCGCATTTAAACATGCAGTTGCAGCATATCAGCTAATCAGGTACATTCCCGCATTAAACATATGTAACATTAATGCACATCAGTAACTCACCGGTAACTTTTTTTTTTTATTGATGTCCTGTCCCTGTAAGAAAACATTGTAAATAACAGGAAATCTGGTGACCGCAATATTAAAATCCTCGGGAACAACTGTGGTGTGAACCAAAGTTTACAGGACTGTGTTCTCTGGACTCTTTCCGAGCAGTGGACTTTTACATTCCAGCTGTTTCTTAATTCCAAAAACGCAGAGAATAGACTCGCGTTCTTGTGGAGGCCGGTCTTGCCAAGTTAGCTTCGGAAGAACGAACTTGGAAGACCGCGAGAACAGAGATCCTTAAAGAAATGAGATTCTGGGTTCTTCCCTGGTTGTTCCTGATGGTCACATGACCTCCACGCAATTTTATTGAAAAATAATTTCAAAATTACAGCATTCATACAACCATGTATTGTTTTTCCCCTTTTCAATATATATCCCGTGCATAAAGACATTTATAAATATACGTTGTACAATACAAATAAAGCTGATTTTTATATGAATTTCAGCAAATAAACACCCTTAATGTGTTTATGCCTTTATAAAGATTTCCATGGTTATGTTTACTTTCATCGTCTCATTTAGGGAAACACCTGAGACAAAAAAGTGACATCACTGAACTAATAAATCTGATATAAAATGCTGCACTTCCCACCTCCTTTATTCAGCTGCAGTGACTTTAGCGGCTGAAGCTCAAGTCTGCATCGATGCACCCATTCACGCATCCTCTGTCCTTTGGAAATGAACTCTAGCAGTTGATGATGACGTTACACGAGGACGCAAAATCACTGAAGAATGCATATTGAGAAACAGCCATTAATTGTTTGCTGCCGAACCACGTCATATCTCATTACCTTTAAGTTAACTTAATTTGAACTCTCTTCGCTGCCCACACAGGTGAAAACGCACCACACTGCTCCTCGTCGCTTATTGCCGCCAATTTCCATTGAAAATAAATGACTTCCGTCTACTTTGACGTTCTCGTCGTCTTTGGTGTTAACGGTCCATCACTAACTATTGTAGAGCACAGTTTTTTACAGACTTCTTAAAAATATCCAGAAAAAACGGTGTGCACCACATCAGTTGTTTTTCCAGCTCTCGAGGTTTGAAGTTAAAGTCATAGATATAGATTCGGTGGCAGATCTATAAAACACTAACATCATACTTGTATCCACCCCATAGACCCTAAGCCTTTGCAAGGAATGCAAGCACTGACTAGCATGTGTGCAAACACACCCCATTTAATATTTCATTTTCACATTAGCTATCCATCTTCCGTATATCATTCCAAAATGTAATCAAGCAGTGCAAGAGATGTTGTGGTTACTGCAGAAGGATTAGCACAGTGTTAAAACCCCTACAGTATACTTCACAAAGTATGTGAGTGGAGTGGAGCATCAGCAGCTTCCCCTTCTTGTTAAAAAGAAATTCGTACCACATATCCACTTAAAGTCTACTAATAGGGTACATAGTGGACCTAACAAAGCATGTGGGCTAAAAAAAGTCTTTACAGCACATTAATCTGGAATGAAAAAAGGACCAATGAAAACATGTAAAATTGAGCAAACTCAGCTTTTATTTTCAAGCTCTTAAGATGCATGAAATGAATTCTGAGTGGATTTATTCAGCTTGTCTAACCGCCTTCATAATTTGACTAACAAAAATCTGGCCAAGAAGAAGCTTCATAAATAAACTGTCTGTCTTGTTGGACTAAACAAAAATAGGGAAACTGCAGTGTTATAGAGCGTAGATATTCAACACTGCTCATGGGGACCCACTGTCTGTCCAGCAAAGTTTATTTCCAAGCTGTTTTAGTGCACCTGCCTGTATTTCCAAATGGTCCTCAAGAGCTTGATTAGCAGCTTCAGGTGTGTTTTATTAGGGTTGGAGCTCAAATATGCCGGATATCGGGTCCCAAGGAGCAGGGTTGAAGTATAAGACAACATGGTATCTGAGAAAAACATGACTTCCAAGCAATCAGCTTTGTAATTGAGGAAATGAAATATAAACAGAGCAGACATCTTGAAAGTGAAAGCTCATTTAGCCTGGTCATTTGTCTTTTGCAGTATGTCAGTGGAGTAGCAGCTACTTCTGTTTTTTTATCAAATAAATTATTTAGTGATTCATTATATCCCATCCAGCTCTTTTTTTTTCTTTTTTATTTCAGTCTTTGTAAAATCAGTACATATATATATATATATATATATATATATATATATATATATATATATATATATATATATATATATATATATATATATATATATATATATATATATATATATATATATATTCTCTCTGGTATTCCTGATAAACAACTTCATAGACTACAGTTGATTCAGAATTCAGCGGCTAGGATAGTTACCTGCTCGCATACTTCTGATCACTTAACTCCAATTCTCTTTCACCTGCACTGGCTTCCTGTTCACTGTCGTATACAATACAAAATCCTCCTCTTAACATACAAAGCTCTTCATAACCTGGCCCCTCACTATCTTTCTGATCTTCTTTATTTGTACACTCCTTCACGCTCACTGAGATCATCTTCTGCTGAACTGTTATCTGTCCCACACTTTAAGATGAATTCATTTGGAGGCAGGGCTTTTAGTTGTATAGCACCAAATGCAATTCCCTGCCTTTGCACATTAGCCAGATGGACTTTATTTCCAATTTTAAATCTCAGATAAATACGTTTTTGTTTAGGATAGCTTTTAATGATTTTATGGGTTAATTTTATGCTGATTGTCATTTTTACTGCTTGTATTTTTTATGATGTACTTGTAATCTGCTGTAAGGTGTCCTTGAGTGCTTTGAAAGGCGCCAAAAAATAAAAGGTATTTATATATATATATATATATATATATATATATATATATATATATATATATATATATATATATATATATATATATATATACATATATATATATATATATATACATATATATATATATATATATATATATATATATATATATACATATATATATATATATATATATATATATATATATATATATATATATATACATATATATATATATATATATATATATATATATATATATATATACATACATATATATATATATATATATATATATATATATATATATATATATATATATATATATATATATATATATATATATATATATATATATATATATATATATATATACATATATATATACATACATACATACATATACATATATATACATACATACAGTTGATGCCAGAATTATTAGCCCCCCTGAATTATTAGTAAACCTGTTTATTTTTTTCCACAATTTCTGTTTAATGGAGCGAGGATTTTCTCAACACATTTCTAATCAAAATAGTTTTATTAACTAATTTCTAATAACTGATTTATTTTGTCTTTGTCATGATGACAGTAAATAATAATTGACTAGATATTTTTCAAGACGCTTCTATAAAGCTTAAAGTGACATTTAAAGGTTTAACTTGGTTAATTAGGTTAACTAGGCAGGTTAGGGTAATTAGACAAGTCATTGTATAACGATGGTTTGTTCTGTAGACTATGGGAAAAAAAATAGCTAAAATTATTAGGGGCTAATAATTTTGTCCATAAAATGGCTTTTAAAAAATTAAAAACTGCTTCTATTCTGGGACGAAATAAAACAAATAAGACTTTCTTCAGAAGAAAAAACATTATCAAACGTACTGTGGTACTGTATTTTTTATTATTTTTTTCAATCTCTCCAATGTTTTCCAATGCAACAATGTTCAAATTAAAGAATATGAACAAATTAAGTGAACATAATCATGTAATCTGTGCTAACATTATTTGCAAAAAAAATAAAAATAAAAAATTGCATAGCCTTGTCATCTGTCATCTTGACATCTAAGCTGCCTGACATAAGTCTTGTTGCCTATTTAAGTTTTAGGAACAACAAATAATAACTTGACTTCTAGTTGATCATTTGGTATCAGAAGTGGCTTAAATAAGAAGCAAAGGCCTCTAGATTACGCTTTTTTTAACCAAAATAAAATATGATCAAGCCTTGATTTCTAATTAATCAGGACAGTAAAGTCTGACTTTGCTTAGACAAAAGTCTTGTCACCTGACAGAAATTACGTACAGTATAGAATAAAATATCATGGAGCAGTAGAAAAGAATTAATATTTTGTATAACTCCCATGAGCTTGGAGGACTGCATCTATACATCTCTGCAATAACTCAAATAACCTATTTAGTTATAACTTGGTTATAAAGTTCCTGCAGTACCCCCAGAGGTCATCAAGATTCTTTGGATTCATCTTTAATGACTCATTCATCTTACCCCAGACATGCTCAATAATGTTCATGTCTGGTGACTGGGCAGGCCAATCCTGGAACACCTAGACCTTCTTTACTTTCAGGAACTTTGATGTGGAGGCTGAAGTATGAGAAGCAGTGCTGTCCTGCTAAAAAAAAATTGCCCTCTCCTGTGGTTTGTAATGTAATGGGCAGCACAAATGTCTTGATACCTCAGGCTGTTTATGTTGCCATCCACTCTGCAGATCTCTCACATGCCCCCATACTGATTGTAACCTCAAACAATGATTTTCCTTCACCAAACTTGGCTAATTTCTGTGAGAATCTTGGGTCCATGCGGGTTCCAGTAGGTCTGCTGCAGTATTTGTAATGATTGGGATGCAGTTCAACAGATGATTCATCTGAAAAATCTACCTTCTGCCACTTTTTCAAATGATCAGCTAAAGGTCAAGTTATTATTTGCTGCTCTTAAAACTGTTGATCAATGGCAAGAGGAAACAGAACTATTTTATTATGCCATAAAAGTAGCCACTTTACGTTTACTGCTATAAGTCTACATATTGCACATGCATAGCCCTGCCACAGATATTTTAACAACAAAAATATTTTAGTGAGAATGAATGTGCTTATATGTTTTTACTCTCAGCCTGTAAGGCAGAAAGCCAATTTACTGGAAACTCATATTTAAATGGCTTACGCAACAATGACTTGAATGATTTTCTAGCAACAGATGGAGAGTTTACCTTTGAAATGTAAGTTTCACATTGAAGAAAACACAACCCAAACACATTACAGCTCAGGTAGTCTGTATGTCTGGAAGGCTTGTATCTTTTAGAGCATCTGATGGGGCCAATCACACCAAACTATTGTAGGGATTTAAGATAAACAGTTAAAGAAAAAGTCTGGTGTGTCGGATGAAGAAAAGACTCCGAGTCGAAGATGCAATTAAAAATGAAAAATTGACTGAAGATAGTTTGCAGTTCTATGGCAGATGGGCTTCACACTCAAGCTGAGTTTGCAGGCCGATCTGACTTAGAGTACAACAATGCAGTAATGATACTCCTTACACAAGTCCAGAAAAGGTGTGATCCAGTTGAACAATTCTCATTGGTTACAGCAAAAACAGACTATTCTAAATGTGTGCGTCAATGAAGGATTGTATCTAACTCAAGATATAGATGGCGGCATGGTTCTTGGGGGTCAGGCCCACTCTAAACTATTAGAAGCTGATCTTTGACTTGTAAATAGCTGAACCATGGACGCATACATACTGTAGACGCTAGAGACAATCTGTTGTGGAAACTCAAGGTTGTTTCTTGTACTTTCAGCTGTCTTTTCAAACTGGTTCAAAATTGCTTTAATCAACATTCGGCTACAATATCCTCACTACACACAAAGTCTTATCTAGCATAAAAAGGAATTACTTTAAAAATAATTAACAATAAAAGCAGCTAAATTACTGTAGTCAATATCATGACATTAGAAACAGTTGTTCCACCTCCTCAGCATCAGTGATTCCACTCAAAAGGGAAGTCTCCATGACCTACCTGGTTTGTGTGTCTCCTGGAAACAAAGTTAAAATGGACAGACAAAGAGAGGTGCCAGGACACTAAACATATAGCAGTGTGTTAACTTATTCATTAGTTAAAATCAATTCAAAGTTACATACTCATTCAAATAATCAAGTAATTATATTTAATAAAAAATAATGAGAAACAGGATGATGAGAAAAGGATAAACGTTGATTCATGCTGAGACTGACTGGAAGGTAGAAATTCGAATCCTTTACTATACATCATAAGTTCTTTTTAAAGCCCTTAATATAATGCATGACTCACGTTTAGCACAAATTGAATTATCCACTCTCCCTACAGCAGCATCTTACTCTTCCTCTGCTATCTTTCAAACTGTTTTGATATTACGGTATTTCCTTATAACATATTGTTTTCTATACATACAGCTGAAATCAGAATTATTAAACCCCCTTTGAATTTCTTTTTTCTTTTTTAAATAATTCCCAAATACCGTTTAACAAGGCAAGGAAATTTTCACAGCATGCCTGATAATATTTTTTTTTATTCTGGAGAAAGTCTTATTTGTTTCATTTCGGCTAAAATAAAAGCAGTTTTTATTTTTTTTAAATTACATTTTAAGGTCAAAATTATTAGCCCCTTTAAGCTATATATTTTTTGATAGTCTACAGAGCAAACTGTTGTTATACAATGACTTGCCTAGTTACGCTATCCTGCCTAGTTAACCTAATTAACCTAGTTAAACCTTTAAGCTGCATAGAAGTATCTTTAAAAAGATCTAGTAAAATGTTAATTATATTATCATCATGGCAAAAGTAAAAGAAAGTAGTTATTAGAAATAATTTATAAAAACTGTTATGTTTAGAAATGTATTGAAAAAGAAATTGGTGGAAAAATAGGGGGGCTAATAATTCAGGGGGTTTAATAATTCTGACTTCAACTCTATACACATGTTGATATATTGAGCAATATCAGTATACTGCCCAACCATACTCTAACATATGCCAGTTCTGCTGGCCTCTTCCAGTACCCTTGAACACTCTTGGCCAATCAAATTATAGGAGCAAAACTATCTGTTATATAATAACGTACATGTATGTACTGAAGAGGGTCAGTGCAGTGCCTCAGTCTGCCCTTGGATGAAGAATCCGGTTTGAATTCAGCCTCTGTCTCTCTCTTTCTCTCTCACTCACAAACAAACCATAGTCATTCCAGGGTTTGTAATTGCAGCAGGAGACAGGATTAATGGCTGCTGTGTTTAGTGAAGTATTGATCCTGTTAAAAGCAGTTATTCTGTGTTAATTAGCAGACTGCGGTCAGAGGCTCCTCTTTCCCTCTCTTTATCTCTCCCCTGTCGCCTTTCCTTCCTGTAATTTCTGTCCTATACCTGTTTTGTCTCGGCTATCGTCTTCTTCTTGTTGTTCTGTCCTGTTGTTGTTTTCCAGCCTTTCTTGCATTCGTCTCTCTGCATTTCTGTTTGTGGCCCCGAGACATCGTGCCTCTAGCCAGTATAGCCATATATCCATTAAACATGAGTTAAGGTCCATAGGGCTTACGCTCTGTAGACAATGGATAGGTGTTGGGCTCTAGCCAAATGGCCACATGCGGCCTGCAGCTCGCTCATTTTGTTGCATTAACACTGAATATGATTAGCTGCAACACAATAGGCACATGCAGGCACTGTGTTTATCCACAAAAATGCTGAGACCCGGTGTGCCCTATGAATGTTTCCGAAGGCTGGCTCTCACACAATGGCAGCACGCAGGGAAGCCGCAGGGACTTAAACCTGTTTGTTCTGTCATCTGAAACAGGCCCTCTGGATATTAAATACAAAATAAAGACATTTAGTCCTATTGAAGTAGGCATTGGAGCAGTTAAGATGATCTGAGAGGTTGGACTGTAGTTAACATTTTGGGAGAACAAGACAATATTTTGATTTGGCATTGACCAAAATTGTTAATAAAGGCTGGTAAACAATTTTTACTTTGAATTTATTAATTTATTGTCCTAATATCATAATGTGTGGTCCAAAAAAATGTTAATTGGCATGTATATCTGAAAATACCTTATTTTGAGTTGCCATTTACACTAGTGCATTATAGTTTTTGTTAGTGTTACACCTGGAGTTTACACTTCTCCTTCCTCTTCAACTCGAGCAAATAGATTTTGCGTTTTGAAAATGTTAATTCAGTATACACTTGATGGAATGAAAACAAGCATTTGAAAATGGAGGTGTTGCTATCCACAATCACCTTCTGGTCTTTTGGACTATTACATGATATTAATAAAATCTCTGTCATATGGCCTTTACTAACAACTATAGAATACACAAGACATGTCACTTTGGTAGTTTTGAATGGGGAAAAGTGTAACCGTCAATATGGTGAATAAAGCCCTGCCTCCTAGTACAGGAACCAACCATCAATTGCTAAAGACTGAGGATTCTCCAGGGGAGGGGCTCAGTCAAGATGAATGATTTTTAAGACAGTTTTTGCGGTTTTCTTGCAGCATTTTCGTCCTAAAATGTGGGTTCGTAAAAAGTATTAAAAGTTGATCAATCAATGTAGAGAAATTTAAGGCCCTTAAAAGTATTAAAAAGTTTTAAATGCGGTTTTGCCAGGTGTTACATTTTATATCATTTTTGATTATGCGATGTATGGTTGTATGCTAAAGTTTTCCTGAGTTAAATCTGTAAATAACAGGATGCTGTATAGTTTATGAAATCCTTTTAAATTTGACATCATGCTGCTTTGTTTTCTGCAGTAACCAAGGCAAAACCATTATTTCTATAGTTCTAAAGGCGCCAACTTGCTGAATTAGCAGATTTAATAGATTTCTTTTTAGTGTATAAATAATGTTTTAGTTTTGGATTGATTTCTTTATATTTAGCGAATAAACTTAAGTTAAAATCTCTCCAGTGTTTCCGGTTGAAAAGTGGTTATAAGGTCTTAAAATGTATGAAAAGGGTGTTAAAAAAGGTCTTAAAAGGTATTGAATTTCACTCTCTTATTCCTGTATATACTCTTGTAAAACAAAACTGCACTAGTGTAAATGATACCTGATTGCTGAGAAAAAGTATTTATTTTTTCTTTTCCCCAATGCATTTTTCTAATTTGTACTTTGAATATCATCAGGTCTTCAATGACAGCATATAGATGCATCAAAACGGAAATAGCTGGTTATAAGCAGCAATAGCTAGCCAACATTTAAGTTGATTGTTTTCTAATGAACCTACATCTGAGTTTTAGTTAAGGACTAAACTTAGGCCCCGTTTACACTGTCAGTTAAATGTGACCCAATTCCGATTTTGTTCATCTGTGACACAAATCAGATCTGTTCTATGACCGTGTAGACTGAAAAAAAATGTATGCATTTGGATATTCAGAGATCAGTTTTAGGCATTCTTTATATGTAGAAATAAATCAGGTATAAAAGTTGGATATGTCACAATGCGACTATCATGTAAACAGGCAGATCAGATTTATTGAGGCATTCCATTTTGTACATCATTAAAATTGCGACAATGTGGTACTTCTCCGCGGTTTAATGACGTAGAAGGAAGAGCGTCTGTGGAGACGCCAATGTGGTAAACAACAATACAGGAATCAGTGGTCAACGAAAGAAGTTACATGCCTTCTTGCCCTGTGAAAAGATGAGGCAGTCAAGATAAGATTAAAGGGTCCTACAGAAACAAATTCCTCTGAATGGTGGAGGACACCATATATAAACCAAAGGCGCAAGCTGCGATGACTGCCCTTTCTCTTGTCCTCCATCTCCACCTCAAAGTCATTATAAAGTTGGGTGAACTTTGCATAATTCGCAGAGCTAAAAGCAAAACAATTTCTTCCATGGTGGCTAGTGTGGCACAGATTCTAGAACCCTTCTTTACACATGTGCAACATCATAAATTGTATGACAAGTGTAAAAACGTAAATTGGATATGGGTCACAATTAAAAAAATCAGATATAGTTAACAAATCGGATATAGGCAACAAATCGGAATTGGGCATCAAGACCTGACAGTGTAAATGTGACCTTATTGTTCCATTTCTACTTGCTTCTGTGCTTGAGATCATTGTCCAAAACAAGCAATCAAAAAGAGCCTATAACAATATTGCACATGTGCAAGCTCTATTCAGAAGCAAAGCCCTTTCTTTTTCTTTTTTTTTTTTGCTACATTCGAAGTGGCCTTTTTTTGCCCCTTGGAGGCCTACGCAGCCCTCTTATCTGACTTCATCTTTTATTCCCTGTTCTGTTTGCAAGTCAGCATGCTTTTTATGTCTTTTCTCTCCATACCCGCTTACGACTCGTTCTCTAACCCCTTCCCTCTCACACGAGCCCCCTCACGTACAGCATCAGCAGACCTGCTGGATAAATGGACTTGGCAGTCATTGAAGGTTCACATAGTAATTTATTGATAACCCAACTCTATAAAACATTTCCATGCATCAGAATTGCTATGGGATATTTCGGTGGTGCAGTAAAGCTGTTTATCTTTACTGAAAAGCCATTCAATTAGAGCGAGGTGGAGGGCCAGTCTCTACGCCTGCTTATGAAGTCACGCTAGAGATAAATTATGGAAATCAGGCTAGCGCTAACATAAAACATGACACCCATAGAATCCGAAGCTGACATCAGATTTATAGCGGGTCAGTAAACGTGCGCCACAGCCTATGATTCACTGCCTGAAAATGATTGTTTTTGGTCCTGGAAGTGTTCATACCGGAGCGAATAACGTTTAATGGACTTTAAGCAGTTTGAAGAAGTTCTTTTAGATTAAACAAAATCAATTCTTCAACACAAGAGAGCCGTCACAGCATATTAACTCGACCTTAATGTACTTCTTCATCTGGTTTGGGGGACAATTGGGGGGAAAAATGGCCACGCATTGCCTTAATTGATTCTCTACAAGCAATTTGCAAAGGTTGAGTGATCAATGCTTCAGCAGACCTTGCTCTTCTTTCTTTCTCTCTTTCTTCAGTCTCTCCACCAAAGACATCGAGGGCAGGACGGAGGCGCTGGGTCTGTTTGAGACTCTAAAGACAGACCCGGAGTCGTTTTACATGCACATGACAAAATACGTGTACCCCAGTATAGCCGGGACCGACCAGCTCCGACTGCTCTTCTACTTCACTCTTCTGGAGAACTGCGGCTGCGCAAACTACTTCTCACAAACTGCTATGAAGCCTGACACACACCTCAAACTGCTCAAGAAGCTCAAAGCTGTGGCTGTAGGTGAGTAGAGCTCAAGTCTGAATGTACAAAACAGATTTCACCATGTCCAACCTAGCACCCTAAAGCACAAAACACTGACAAAGGAAACCAGTGTGGACAGTCATCCAATTACAGTAGGTCACTTTGCAGATGGTCAGTGGCCTAGTAAGTGCCAATTGAACATTTTTAGTATTCAAACAGACACCATTTTTGTTTCTGTTTGTCAGAGTGGTCCCACTTTATATTTGGTGGCCTTTACTACAGTATGTACTTGCATCAACAAATAAATACCTCGTACTAATTGTGTTCATAATCTATTGTAGAACACTTCTGGTGCCCTTTTGGTGGGATATAGGTAGGGTTATGGGCAAGTTTTGTTGTATGGGTAGGTTTAAGGGTTGGTTAAGGTGTAAAGGCTGATTTATACTTCTGCATCGAGTGATCGGCGTAACCCATGCCTGGTACATAGCCATGCATTTATAATTCTGTGTGCTGTTTGTGTTGCTCTGCAATAACACTTCCCAAACGCTAGCTGGCAGTAGGTTTTTATGTTCTTCTGTGTCAAGTTTTTCACTTGTGTTGTTTTTTCTGAACGCTACCTTAATGTACAAGTAGCTCAAACTCACTCATTTAGAGGTGGGAACCGGCGGACGTGCAACAACTTTAATTATAAAATTATTGCAAACAAAAGTTTCCATCTGGAGCTCTTTCACAGGACTCGACACGTGTAGACACTTGCTCCATCTAACTTGCGGCTCTCAGCACCGCCCACACTCATCACCACTACCAAGCCAACCAATCACAGAGCTTGTAAGCATTATATGTGTGACAGATGTAATCACGTGTATGTAATTAATTGATCATAAGTACAATGTAAAAACATGCATTTACACATCCATTTTCGTGTCAGTTTATATTTTGTTAATGTAGTGGGACTGTTAGAAAACGTTGGTGTTCTCTTACCAAAGAGATGTATGAGTCTTGTGTTTTTAGAATAAAAAAAAAATTGAATTAAATAAAAAATTAGAGAGACAAACATAATGTTAATTGTCAAACATGTCCATAAAATCGATGTTTACAATGAAAAACACTATGGAAAAGCAGCACAGCTAAATGCAAAAAAACTTAAGACTTAAAACCACTAACTATAACCACTAGCCCCTCCTCTATCTTTAAAAGTCTTCAAACACTGCTGTCACCTCAACGGAAATCCCGCCTCTGCTTTCGCTTGTTGGAGAATGAAAAAGACACTATTGATGTAATGCACTTTTTCTGTTCAGAGTTGACTTTTTTTCAACTGTGAGCAACAACAAAAACGCAAGGTGCAACAGACAGTTAAAACGCAAGGCGTGCAGGGCATCAGTAAATCACTCAAAACTTTCAACGCAAAAAGCTTGTTTGGTGTGATCGGCCACTTAATCTTGCTTTATTTTTTAACACATTTGCTGTTAATAGTTGCCACTATTGGTGTTAATCAATAGGATTGTCTTGAGTTTTGGAGTTTTAATCAATATAAATGTCTTAAATTTTTTAGTTTACATCTAAAACTAAATGTTTTTATTTGTAATATTTTGCATCTATTTAAGTACAATTTTTTTTGTAGTTATTATTTTTAAAGTGTATTATTATTATTATTATTATTATTATTAATTATAGCAATATTTTACATGTCTATTTTGATTTTAGTTTTTTTTTCTTGTTTTAGTACATTTGTAGCCATATTGTTCAGTCCTGATTACTGTATGTATGTATGTATGCATGTGTATGTGTATATATATATATATATATATATATATATATATATATATATATATATATATATATATATATATATATATATATGTACAGTTGAAGTCAGAATTATTAGCCCCCCTTTTTAATTATTTTATTATTATTTTTTATTTTTCCCAAATAATGTTTAAAAGGGCAAAGACATTTCCACAGTATGTCTGATAATATTTTTCCTTTTGAAAAAAGTCTTCTTTGTTTTATTTTGGCTAGAATAAAAGCATTTTTAATTTTTTTTAAACACTAGTTTAAGGACAAAATTGTTAGCCCCTTTAAGCTAATTTTTTTTTTCGATAGTCTGCAGAACAAATCATTGATATTGTAAGAATTGAAATATTGCAAATATTCTGATGTCTTTGACAATTCAAAACATGAGCTGAAAACAGAGACTGGTGACTTCACAACCCACCAGGGAGGAATGCGGGAAAAACCAGTTCCTGCTGCATTTGCATCTGAGTCTGCTTCATCCCCCCAACTCACACATATGGTCATTTCAATGTTTGAATGTTCTAGAATTAACCAAACTGACTTTAACTATCATGTTTGATATCATTTGAAATGTCTCAGTGCGATTGGTACAATGGTCTCATTCTCTCAGAAATAGACATAATCAGAACAATAAATATATAACTTCAGGCATCTTTTGATCCACTGTTAGGGGTGTGACACTAAGTGTGAATGCCTTTTGTTATACATTTACACCCCCTTCCTTGAGGGAATTCTTGGATTATTTAAGGTAAGGCCTAAGAAGGACTCAGGGCGATTCTGCCTAACCAGATCAGCCCATAACATGGGGTCTGCCCCATGTTATGTATATTTCAAAGTCAGGAATGCATCTTTTTCATCTTGGATTTATCTTTGATAATTTGATGTTTTGTATTGATCATTTATGAATTGACTGATTGAATTGGCATAATACATTTACCTGACTAATAAATTGTAATGTTTGACCATATTTTGCTTACTCTGTAATTATTAATTCAAGTAGATTACGCTGTATCCTTGTTTCCGCACGTCTTGCGTCAGGTCAGTAGACGGACTAAAATCCAATTGAGATGGAGCATTGGCACACTAATTGTGTTTTAGCGATCCGGCTGACTCTTGATATTGATTCATGTGTACTTAGGTGGAAAGGGCGATAACTTCCGTCTAGGTCAACAAGGTGTTGCACGACTAACCTAGATTGGGTACCCGACCTTTGTTTGAGGGTAATATTATTCTAAATTAAGTTCATATGGGAAACCATGGGCTTGGTGAAAACCAAAGTTACTATAGAGTCCAGTAGTCGGGTACATTTATATTAATGCCCTAACCTCTAATTAGAAATGATGATTGTCTTAACTCAAAGGTGTACATCTAAGCGGGACTAACTAAAGTATTTTAGAACGAGCGCGCTGGTAGCGGCCATCTAAAGTATTAGTCAATTTACCTCTGTTTAATATTCAAGACTGACCGGAGTGTGACCGTGAGGGACGCCTTCGGCCGAGGCGATTTCTCTGAGCGACATGAGCACCCGAATGAACGGATGTAATAGTTACTAGTGAACACAAAAGGTTCAAACATTTATCTAAATTACATATTGATATAATCTTCTTAATGTTTTATAATTGGAGTCAGATAAAACGAGGATAAATATATTAATATTCTAAACCACCTCATACTAAAATTGGAGTCAGATATGAGTTAAGTTTAATATAAATCAACATTGTGCACTGGAAAGACCGAACATGCAGTGAACCTTCATCCACCAGTGGACACCGGCATTGGGCCAACTGGGTGGACCCTACAAAATGGTGACCCATCTCCGTGATCTCCCAACTCAGGCGAGTTACGTCTTTCCAGCACAAAATGGATTTATATCAACCAAGAGGTTTGGATCTTCTATTCTATCTTCAGCTGCTGTGGTAAGTCAATTCTTCTTTGCCTATTAGAAATGTTGAGGGAAAGCTGGACGCACCCTATATAAACACATTGATAGAATGAGTCGGAAATGCTCAAAAATGTTAGACCGGAATGCGTTATCCGGTGGGGTTGAGAATTAGACAAAACCACTTTGATCATCAGGGACATGATAACAGCAGTATAGAAAAACGCCATCCCTTGCTCTGAAATATCTCTTTGTCTGCTAGGCAGCAAGAGTTGAAGCTTAAATTGGAATAACATCATCCAAATTATATTCTGGAACTCAGTGGAGAGTCACAAATTAGATCCTAAAAGTTTGAATCAAAAATATCCATTGTTTTTAAATCTACTGTTTTATATAAAAGAGAAAAATGGAAAAAAGGAAAACAGGAAAAAATGGTTTAAGATTTAAAAACAATTGTAAACTTTTAAATTGGATTAATAACAACAGTCTGTTTAAAGGCATTTGCATGTGAAAAATAAAGGTGAGCAGAACAGAATGATTTGATTGCAAAAAAGACAAATAAGCTCTAATGAAAACTCTGCTTTTACAAATCAGAAGTTTGCCATTCAAATTTAATGGGGATAAATTCAAATATGATGCTGATCAATTAAAATATCCACTATACTTTAATTTAATCTTGAAACAGACTAAATATAAAAGATTTTAGCTTTAAATAAGCCCTTAGACCTCCTGATTGCTCAAACCTTTTCATATTCAAATGGCCTGACAGAGAGCAAAGAAGTCTCACCTCAGTGATAATAAGATGCTCAGAATGTGTTTGCTGTAATTGCATAATGCACTGTGTTCTAAAACACTCTCCAGAGACCAGATATAATTATATTTAATACATACTATTTTAATATAATATAATTACATTAGGAATAAACAATAATGTACATTATATTATAATCGCCAATCATGGCACTAAAGACTAGAGATGAAACATTCACTTTGAGGAGGTTTGCTTTCTTTATGCTTAATGAAAACACTGACAGAACTACTATAGAATAACTGATTGTAAACCAATATAATCCTCGCTGAAAAAACACCACCTACAATTAAAATTTGATCAGAGAGTTAAACTCACCAGAAAATAATGAAAGGGGGATAGATATGATAACATTCAGAGTTACCAAAGTTTTTATGGGTCAAAAGATCTAAGAATCTGTGAGTCACACCATAAAATGACAACCGTTAAGCAGAGAACACCAAAAGGGTGAAATGATTTCTGCCAACAGATCTGACTGTTAATGAGAGCAAAAGATGAACTATGGGTATCGGCCCATTAGATTGTGAACTGAAATTAGTGAAAAATCATTGATTGATTCAGAAAATGTCCCCAGCGGAACTGGGAGATAATGCTCAGAATACAGCAGACTGTGTAAACAGGTGTTACACACTCACAATATGCTGAAATCAACAACAGCAATTCACATCTGACCAGCAACATTATGTGGCTTCCAGAATTAATATTGCAAAATGATGCATTAACATTAATTCCACATGATTGAATTTGAAACTGATGAAAATTCTAAAAATGGTTCTCTCTGCTTTTGTTCTCATCTTAGGCGGACCAATAACAAAGAACACTCCAGATCCGGTCCACATCAAACAAATACAAATGAGGGCAACAAAAGGTTAGGCCATAACCTGAGAGGCCAAAAGTCTCCCATCTTGCATCTCAAAGCAAGAACCCCTGTGGTGCTAACACCTCATCTGCAGTGAGTCCTCTGAAAAAAGTCTTTGATCAGTCATCAGAATAACAATTATCCACAACTGATCTTATCAATGGATTCAGCACTGTAGGAGGCTTTGTGATTTCACAAAACATCTTACTTCAACTAAGATGTAAATCATTATATGTTAAATTAAACAGAGACATGAAAGATCTCATAGTTAAAATCTTCCCAAATTGCTTAATAGCAATGGGACTAAAACCCTGGTTACCTAGAGGCGATAAAGAACTTTACTGCATTGTTCCTGCAAAGACCAATAGCAACAGACTCTATTGTCACGAATCCTGGTGGCATTTTTAAATTTGTTTTTATACTATACACATGTTAAACCACATGTCCTGTATGAAAATGGAATCAACTATGTTGAAATTCATGATATTTGTTTCTTTGATCTCCAAAAGTAGAAAACTCTGCTATCCCCTGTATAGCTGCAGTTTGAACTACAAACAGGAGTATAGAGTGTGATAATTAAATTAACCATGAAAATGCATTTTTTACAGGATCCAGCTTTGAACATTGCACCTTAACATGCTCCGTAAAAGATATTATATGGAATCAATTTGAGCCGGAACACACCTCATGTTCACATTCTTATGCTGGCTCCCTGCTAAGACAGGACTAAAATTTTGCAACACAATTATAAAAGTTGATTACCATTGTTCGGAGCATTACACTGACACATAGCCACAGGTAAACCCAGGCACATAGATAACACCTAAGTCTTCAAAGACCCAGGAGTCAAATCTCCTTAATTGAGATCGTTTGTCCATGTTTATACAAACAAAACACATTAGCCTCACACACATAGAACAGAATAATTAATCTGATGACAGACGAGACAACAAACACCCTCTGACACCCTCTGTCAGCTGAAAAGAAATTACACATTTGCATGGCTTTGACAACAAATTGATGGTATAAAACTTCAATAGAGGCGAACTTGCCATAGATACACTGACTGTTGTGGGGATGGTTGACAAACCAGAGGGCCCCTGGTTTTCCAATCTATCACCAATAACAGGTATAAGTGCTAAAGTGATTTAAATTAAACCGAAGTGAGGACACTTCTAATAATCACTAGGACATTTAAATTTGACAAATACCATCAATTGTGTTCAAGCCCCCCCCACACACACATAAACACACACACACACACACACACACACAAACACACACACACACACACACACACACACACACACACACACAGACACACACACACACACACACACACACACACACACACACACACACACACACACACACACCACACAACATACACACACAAACACACACATTATTATAGATATACCTTCATAATTATGGTTAAATAATGTGATTACTATCATGTATGACAAATATCTTCACGTTTTTTCATTTTGAAAATGAATGTCATTTATTTGAATGTATTGTCATGATGATATGTTTTATGATGCATACTGCCTGTTATACTGTTTTAATAAGTTGCACTGACCTTTTGATAGCTTTACCTTGAGTAATTCAAACCAAGAATATTTAATATTCTCCCTATCATTATACCCTATCTCAGTGGTGACAAAGACTTATCTGTTTTTGATTGGACCATTTAAACAGATTGAAAGAGACCTGAGACCAGTTGTACGACTCGCACTTGCTGACTTTTATGTTTTGATCATATATTTTATGCTTAACCTCATGACTTTCTCCAATGCAGAATGACACAAGTTCATAACTGTTCAATCGCTGAGCCATCAAGTTGCTGTTTAGGTGTCCGAGAGAAGGCAGTGTATACACACTGTAGACCCCCACATGCCGATGTCTGCATATCTGGAGATGACCAGATTCATCAGAAGAAGCAGACTATGAGAAGCCCACACGACGTGGACACTTTTGTCAGGGGAAGGACACAGTGGAAGCTATGAAGGCCTGTATGGACTGAATGAGCAGTGCATTCGGGTCAGGCTCATCAAAAGAGGTGAAAACGAGCCTGGACCTGTTTAGCTACCTGCTGAACACGACTTACAACTGATAATGCTGCAGAGACTGTCTTGAATTGCCCCTGAACGACCTCAACAAGGATACATAGTGACCCCATGGACACATTTATATCTGACCCACGGGATCAAATGGGGGTTATCTGTAAGAATTGAAATATTGCAAATATTCTGATGTCTTTGACAATTCAAAACATGAGCTGAAAACAGAGACTGGTGACTTCACAACCCACCAGGGAGGAATGCGGGAAAAACCAGTTCCTGCTGCATTTGCATCTGAGTCTGCTTCATCCCCCCAACTCACACATATGGTCATTTCAATGTTTGAATGTTCTAGAATTAACCAAACTGACTTTAACTATCATGTTTGATATCATTTGAAATGTCTCAGTGCGATTGGTACAATGGTCTCATTCTCTCAGAAATAGACATAATCAGAACAATAAATATATAACTTCAGGCATCTTTTGATCCACTGTTAGGGGTGTGACACTAAGTGTGAATGCCTTTTGTTATACATTTACACCCCCTTCCTTGAGGGAATTCTTGGATTATTTAAGGTAAGGCCTAAGAAGGACTCAGGGCGATTCTGCCTAACCAGATCAGCCCATAACATGGGGTCTGCCCCATGTTATGTATATTTCAAAGTCAGGAATGCATCTTTTTCATCTTGGATTTATCTTTGATAATTTGATGTTTTGTATTGATCATTTATGAATTGACTGATTGAATTGGCATAATACATTTACCTGACTAATAAATTGTAATGTTTGACCATATTTTGCTTACTCTGTAATTATTAATTCAAGTAGATTACGCTGTATCCTTGTTTCCGCACGTCTTGCGTCAGGTCAGTAGACGGACTAAAATCCAATTGAGATGGAGCATTGGCACACTAATTGTGTTTTAGCGATCCGGCTGACTCTTGATATTGATTCATGTGTACTTAGGTGGAAAGGGCGATAACTTCCGTCTAGGTCAACAAGGTGTTGCACGACTAACCTAGATTGGGTACCCGACCTTTGTTTGAGGGTAATATTATTCTAAATTAAGTTCATATGGGAAACCATGGGCTTGGTGAAAACCAAAGTTACTATAGAGTCCAGTAGTCGGGTACATTTATATTAATGCCCTAACCTCTAATTAGAAATGATGATTGTCTTAACTCAAAGGTGTACATCTAAGCGGGACTAACTAAAGTATTTTAGAACGAGCGCGCTGGTAGCGGCCATCTAAAGTATTAGTCAATTTACCTCTGTTTAATATTCAAGACTGACCGGAGTGTGACCGTGAGGGACGCCTTCGGCCGAGGCGATTTCTCTGAGCGACATGAGCACCCGAATGAACGGATGTAATAGTTACTAGTGAACACAAAAGGTTCAAACATTTATCTAAATTACATATTGATATAATCTTCTTAATGTTTTATAATTGGAGTCAGATAAAACGAGGATAAATATATTAATATTCTAAACCACCTCATACTAAAATTGGAGTCAGATATGAGTTAAGTTTAATATAAATCAACATTGTGCACTGGAAAGACCGAACATGCAGTGAACCTTCATCCACCAGTGGACACCGGCATTGGGCCAACTGGGTGGACCCTACAATATACAATGACAGGCCTAATCACCCTAACCTGCCTAGTTAACCTAATTAGCACCAGTTAAACCTTTAAATGTCACTTTAAGCTGTATCTAAGTGTCTTGAAAAAAATTAGTCAAATATTATTTACTGTCATCATGGCAAAGATAAAATAAATCAATTATTAGAAATAAGTTATTAAAACTATTATGTTTAGAAATGTTTTCTTCTCTGCGTTAAATTGAAATTGGGGGAAAAATAAACAGGGGGGTAATAATTCAGGCGGTCTTATAATTCTGACTTCAACTGTATATATATAAATGTATATATATAAATGTATGTATATATATATATATATATATATATATATATATATATATATATATATATATATATATATATATATATATATATGTACTGTATGTGTGTGTGTGTGTGTACACATCAGTAACAAAAATATAAATCTGTTTTTGTGCAATCTGAGCAACGTATGTGTTGCAGAAATGCCAGTTGCTAAAGTTAATAAAAAGATTGTAAAAATAATTAGCAAATTAAGGAGAATAAAATCGATAAATCGCCAACCTGGTAGGACAAATGAAGCGGTAAATCAGCTCCTGATTGCAAGCATGTCAATCAACAGCATAACCAGAAATTTCCAGCATAATGACACATCTGTCCCCAGCTGAGACGGCAGGAAATGGGTCGCTGAGCAACCAAAGTAATAGAGGAATGTTAATTAGTCAGAATATAATACATTTTGTTCTTTTCTGATAAAATAGATCATTATAAAACACACAGCTCATGGAATGAGCTTTTATGCTCTCTCTCTCTTTATTATTGGGGCAATTCACCTGATGCATGTAATAATGACAACTCAAAAGGCTTCATTCACTCATAACTGCATATAAGTTGAGTAGTAATGTGGCGGAAAGGCACAGTGACTTTTTTTCTTTTTCCCAGATTCACATGTGGTGTGTGTATAATTAATATTATTATTAAGTGTTTGTTTAACAGAAGAAGAGGTAGAATGTTAGATGAGGTAAAATGCAGTAAATGTTTGGATGGCTCTATCCCTTTAAATATCTGAGATGTGACAAAAAAAAAAAAAAACTTACTTTGACTTGCTGCTTGAACTAATGACATGTTTTTTTTACATGACGGTTTTGAACTTGGTGATCTCGTAGTGAGTGTTTTTAGAGGTCAGCAGGGAGTTTGTCAGAGAGTTTTCACACCATACTCTCTCCTGTCTTATGTGATACCTTCCACTTTAAACACTCACACTTTATAGGCGGCAAAAAACACTCTGTCACATACATGCTTCCACACACAGTCCTGTAAAGACAGTTTTTAACATCTGCCACAACCCCAGAGACAGAGACAGCTCCTTCTTTTCTGCATTCCTGTCTGTTAGAGTGTATATGTGTGTGTCGATTGGCCTTCTGGCCCCTGTCGTGAGATAGGCCCTTTCTCAGAGGCAGCTGTTTCAATATTTAATGCCCTGATGAGGCTTTGTGTGTCAGTATAATGTTGGCGGTCTGACTTGATATAACCTGGAGGCATGCCAGGTCTGCACCAGTTCACTTTCATTGACACAAATAGAAACTGCAGGAAGGGTCCAATATGTACAGTAGATTAGCGGAGATGGAACGATTCTCAGATTTTAGATTGATGTAAATATGAGTGGGTTTTGACAGTTTGCCTGTATGGTTTTACACAGTTCTCATAAAAGGTCAATGTTTGTTCAACAGTGTTATTTAGAAGATGTTTTATGTTCAGTTTTTGTAATGTCCACTTTTAGATTTTTTATTTTTACTGTTTTGATTGTTGTCGTTGTTGTTGTTGTAACACTTTACAATTACTTAAGGTTTTATTACTTACAACAAGTAAGGTTTTGTTACTTAACATTAGGTAGTGTATTTACCATAGACTGTAAAAGATATGGGCGGAGAATCCGTGACATCACCCCTAGGTTTCTGAAGAACGCAAAAATAGCTACAAGTAGGCGTGGCCAACCATCGCCAGTTCGTTCATGAGTCATCTTACCGACCGGGGAATACTAAACAAGAGCAAAGAGGCGGAGCGTGAGCAGAGCTACAGACACCTGCTGGCATTTTGCTTAGACAGGCTTTTTTTGGGGGTGAAATGCTTAATACTTCGTTACCTGCGACTTGTTTGTTTTCTGACCACATGTGCTTGGCTGTATACTTTATCAATAAAGTTTTTAGTCTTTTAAAAACACTGTTGTAATACATTGAATCACTAAAATAGTTCTTATGAAGTTTTTGAATTACTTCCAATAACTACAAAAATAGTCTTTGTTAGTAAATGCAAGGCTATTTATGAAATCTAGGCGCAAGACTGTATGACAACGTTTCAGATGACTGTTCTAGAGCCTACAGCTAATCAATCTGTCACATTCTGGAGTGCTTTACAGGTCTAAAGATAATTGTAAATTATCTTAAATGAAACAAATATATTTATAGATATGGTATAAGTATATAATTTCACTCACTTGGTGAAATGGTTTGTGAGCACAATTAAGGGCACACAACATGCCATATCATCTGATAATTGTTAGAAATAATTCCAAAAGGCAACTGTGTAAAGCCACATAAATCAAAACAAAAATACGTCGTAAATGCAGAGTTCAGCAGCTAATCAGCCAGAATCAGTTGAGGTAAAATGACAGCGAGCAGCGAGTCCTAGCTGTCACTCAAGTGGCCACGCCCTTAATTATGCAGACTTAATATAACTTCATAAAAACGAAACGAATGATTATTAAAAGAATTCATCCCCTTCAGAGTTGTCATGAAGGGTAATATTAGCTATATGGACCAAAACCGTTCTTTGTACCAGGCTGTATACACCTTTTTTTTCTGCTGTAAATTTAGCCATTTTAACATTAGAGTCAGTAGAAATTTGATCTTTTATGGAGCCAGGCCTAGCAGAATTTCGATGATTTGCAGTTTCAGTTACCTCCGTAATTGCTTCACGAGGGAGAGCGGGAAATTACCACTTGGAATTTACTAACTTGAACAATACATTTATTACATAATTTAGTAATTTTTGTTAGCGTTAGTTAATGAAAAAAACATTTATGTGTTAGTTTGTGTTAACTTACTGTACATAAACTTAGGTTAACAAACATTTATTTAGATTTAAATAATGCGTAATAAAATGTTGAACTATGATTAATAAATGCTGTACAAATATAGATAATTTTGGTTGATGTTAATACATACATTAACTACATTAAATGTTTCTTCCCATACTGATAAACTTCCGGTGAACAGTTAACGGCACTCTTTTTTTCCATTTTTATACGTTCCTTTTACAGCATAGATGTTGTAATATAATTCAAAAATAATCAATTAAAGCCGTTTACACGCATGCATCCGTCAGTATTAACAGGCTAATGTAAAAGCTCCATTGAATATACTGGGGTAAAATAAATGGTTATATGGTAAAGGGACATGGCAGGGAAACATTTTAATTTAATGCAGTGCTGCTTGTACAATCTGAGACCCACTTTATATTGGATATCACTCAGCCAGTGGAGATCGCTGATTTTTAAAGAAAACAGACCTTAAACACGCTGATTTTGTAATGGCATACAGTTCACAGGAAGCATTTGACCCATGTTACTGACAAATTAAAAGTCCTTTTGCGTATACCCTTTTTTAACTTAACTGACAACTTAATTATTTTATGTACAATCCACTTAAACTTGTTAATTGACTTAATCGATTTGTGTTGGGACAAACTAAATGTTTTGTGTAGAAACCTGCATTTCTTTACAGTGTAGTAATAATATTAATAATAATATTAATAATAATTGATTTTATTACATTTATGTAATGTAACTATTCAGTAGTTATTTGAGTATAATAGTATAATATAATAGCATACAGGGCTGGATTAACAGTGCTAGGTGGGGCTGCAGCCCCAGGGCCCACAAAAGGAGGGGGCCCTTGATTGGCTAAAGAACTCATATGTGCTATGAGGCTTGGAATCGCCTGTAATGCTTTTACATGCCAATTATGTGAAGCAATCCTTTTGGCTCGCTTGTGTTCCAAAACAGTGACACCGCTATACTATGGCCCGGAATGGCTGTAACCCAGTTTAAATTTCGAGTAGCCCTGTTTTAGAACACAGTAAGAGTGACCATATGTCTCGTTTAAACAGTTTCTGTTCTTAACCTGCAGTAAGAGAAGTCAGCATAGACGGAATCATGCTGTATGGACTCATAACTGAACCGCTGTCTTGGCTGCACGCCCGCACAATCTTGCCCTCAAATCAAATACCAGTTATCAAAAGGTCCATTGTTGTGGAGTACCTGTCGCAAGAAAATAAATGGTTACTGAACCAGTTAGAAAGCAAACTTCTAAATTAATGAATTTCCCTTTTTATAAAAACAACAGTAATAATCTGGAGCAATGAAATATTGGTGCTGGATTTTATCAGACAATATATCTGAACGACCTTCTGTAATTGATTGACTCAAGATGTAACGGGAAATTGGAAGCATTAAATATATTTTAGGGATTTCTGCTTGGCTAAACTTTAAAGTGAAGTTGTTAAAGATAGCCCTGTTTAAAATATTTATTGTGAAGCACTCATTTAGGAAGTACTAATGTTTTTTTTTTATTATTTTTTAATTTTTTTAATTATTTGTTGCAGCCTGTTTACAATTCGAAATTTATGTGAATAATTTTGTATGCTTGTATCCCTACTTTAATAAAATAGAAAACATTTATTATAATCAATTATAAATTAAATAGTGAACATTTAGATCAAATGTAATTAGTAAATTAAATTAATAGTAATAATAGTAGCAAAACAGTTACTTTTGTGAGGCAATAAAATAAATGGGGCCCTTGGGTTTGCTATAGCCCCAGGGCCCACAATATTTTCTGAATTCAGCCCTGATAGTATAAATTTTTTTGCAAAAGAAATAACTTAAATGGAGCCCATAAAGGTAGAAAGTTATCAATGCATCATCAGAAAAATCCTCATCTTTTTTGACATTTCAATTTTGACAAGCATCATCGTCGCCATGTCAAGGTATTACTGCATTTTGTTTTGAATAATTACGCTCAAGAATCTAGTATACAGAGAAATATTTAGAAAACATATTCATTAAACTGTATCATAGATTGTGTTTATATAATAATTATAAAACTAAGAAGAAGAAAGGGGGGAAGCTAGGAAAATATTTATTAGTAAAAAGTGACAACTAGCTCCATTGTGCACTCTGTATGATGCTTGAAACATAATGTCACTTTCATCCTAGGTCTGGACTATAAGAAGATGACAGAGGAAAATTCAGATCCTTTGAAAGCTCTGGAGCCGATACTGACCAGCCAGAACGTCCTGTCCATCTCCAAACTGGCCTCTCGAATCCCCCAGAAGGGAGGTGAAGCTCTAACCTCCAGCGCTGTTCATTCCACCTGGCTTCATAAACTGTTCTGGGAAGGAGATCAGCATGTGCTGAAAAAAGCCCCACAGACCGACCAAGACTTCCTTCATGCCTACGACACCTGTGCCAAATATTTTGACCGACTGCTGCCTGTGGATTTTGTCAATTTTTTGGATGCCATCACCTTTTCACCTGAAGCAGCCAATAAGGTGAGTCGAAACTAGGGTTTGCAGTGTTCTGTTTTCAAAATCCTCACAAAACAATCAACATATTTAACAATATTTACTTGTTCTGCCCCGCGAAGCGGTGGCGCTGTAGGTAGTGCTGTCGCCTCACAGCAAGAAGGTCACTGGTTCAAGCCTCGGCTGGGTCAGTTGGCGTTTCTGTGTGGAGTTTGCATGCTCTGTGTGTTCGCGTGGGTGTCCTCCAGGTGCTCCGGTTTCCCCCCCCCCACAATCCAAAGATATGTGGTACAGGTGAATTGGGTAGGCTAAATTGTCCATAGTGTATGAGTGTGAATGAGTGTGTGTGGATGTTTCCCAGAGATGGGTTGCAGCTGGAGGAGCATCTGCTGCGTAAAAACATATGCTGGATAAGTTAACGTTTTATTCCGGTGTGGCAACCCCAGATTAATAAAGGGACTAAGCCGAAAAGAAAATGAATGAATGAATGAATAAATGTTCTGCCCATTTGGGAGCTCAACTATTATTATGTTGAACTGAAATTCTACTTTTTTAGTATTTTAGGCCTACTTCATTTGTTTAAATAATTAAATATTTTGTCAACTTAAAATCATAAGGCACTATCTGACATTTTTGTCTGAATTGAGTTATTCACATATTCTTATTAAATGACAACTCAATTACGTTGTTATTTTAAAAGTTGTATATATTTTAAGACTTATATATTTAAAAAAAAAAAAAGTTACACTCATACTGTTCGCTATAGAATGCAAAAACTTTAAAGCTTATTATCTCAAAATCATTCAGTATGCAGATAAAACCTAATAATTCCGAGATGACGATTTTAATTTTAGAGCTATTTTTATTATGAATTAGAAAAAAAATAGTTTAAATCTATATTTATTTGTAATTTGCTTACTTTAAGAGTTATATTATATTAAGAGTTTAATATTATATTTAAAAGTAATTTAAATATTTACTTAATATTTACTCACAAGTGGTTTCAAACATTTAAAGAAAACACAAAAGAAGATATTTTAAAGAAAGCTGAAAACTGTAACCATTGACTTTCATTGTAGGAAAAATAAATACTATGGAAGTCAATGGATACATGTTTCTGAGTTTCTTCAAAATATCTGGCGAAAGAAACTCAAACAGGTTTGAAACAAGTAAAGTAAATGATTTTCAGTTTTAGGATCAGTTTTAAACACCAATTTAGTACTCTATTATGGGATTAAAATATTTAATGGTACAGATGAGCATTTGCACACTGCTTTTATTTTAAGATGTCATTGTAACATGCATTTAAAATGATAAATATTAATCTTTTATCATTTATTCTAGCTAATATTTTAAACCTAACAAATTAAGAGTTTTAATGTCAATTTATACTTGAAAAGCATTTTTTTATATTTAATGTGTGTGCTATACTTTATCAATCAATTATCAGTCTACTATGTAAAGAAACCAGACGTGGACCGACGCAAGTTTCTGCAGATTTTGTGTGATTTGGATGTTTAGAAATAAAACTAAAGAGACAGCTGTTGTTAAATTTTATTGGTGCTTCCTAATATGAAATTCAATCGTAAACTGGTAAAGCAATTTTGAAGAATTTGATGTTTCCCTATTCAGACAGAATGTCCGAGCTTACTGCCTTAGAGGCGTTTCAAAGATAGCCGTCAAGTGAAATTACTTGCCTTGAAGTGACTTTGGTTAAAAGCACATTGAGTATTTTAACTGAATATATATGTTTAAAAAGTTTTTGAAACATAGCAGTTTAAAAGCCTGTACCAATTTACACAACTCCTATGTTTTTTTATTATTTTTTTTATTTGGCATTTTAACAAAAATACACAAACAAGTACAATAAGACAATAAGAGTTTATAATATGTTTCATAATATGTTCAGATCTTTTTGACCAACTGCATCTCTATTTAATGTTTATCCTCTTTTTTTCATATTTGTTTTGTGTTGTCACTTGTCACTTATGTACACTGAAAGCTTCTGTAGCCAAAACAAATTGCTTGTGTGTGTGAAGCACACTTGGAAATAAAACTGATTCTGATTATGATGTTTTTAGTCAGGGGCAGAGTTTGTAGGTAGAAACCTAGAAAACTGGCATTACTAGTTGTCTTTAAGAAGTCCACGAGTCAGCAAGAGCCTACAGGAGTCTCTTACAATGACAAGAGTAGTCTGCAAGTTTAACAAGTCTGAAACAAGTCTGAATTGAGACAGTTGTCCTGTCTATAATATGTTTGTAGGAAGTGCAGTTTGTAGGTAGAGACATAGAAAAGCGGGCATGACTAGTTTTAGTTAAATAAATAGATCTTGGGGTTTCTCCTGCCCTGACCAGCTTGAAAAATCAACCAAAAACAAAGGCACAGTCCTTGGGACCCTGCCTTTAGCATTTGCATCACTTTGACTTAGCCTGTGCTCAGGAAGAAAAAGCTTAACACCCTGGCTACTAGAGTATATATGTATTTTTGTTAATTTGAAACTAGATTAAATACATTTATTTTCTCAAAGTATTTTTAATTCTTTTATTTTTCAATTTTTAAAACATAAGGTTCACTATAACACTCAATGTTAATAAGATACTCTCACCGTATTTTGTTTTTATGTAAGGGCTGTGTTGTTTTAACACCTCATCTCTCCCAGTCTCTTACGGATGGCTTAATGTTCTGTTTATTCTATCTGCAAGTCAAACACACATGCACACAATAAACTAGCTATACAAACAACAACAACAACAACAACAAAAAACAGCCATGTAGACACACAACCCTGTGGCTAACATCCTAAATGAGCCTCTGTAATCAAAAGGCTAATCGCTAATGCTCGCTGGCCCCTGGGGCGTTCCAATGATGTTGTTGTAATGATTGTTATGTTGATATAATGTTGTAGTGATTAGAGTTTGTCGAAAGCAAGTTATGAACACACATTCAGATAAACACACACCAACTCCTGGATGCAAACAACTCCTACAGAATATCCTGGAACATTCCTCTGGTTTTTGTGGCCTAAAATTATTAAAATTCAGAAAAATTGTGGCATTATTTGCAGCATTTCCTTTTTTTTTTTTTTTTTTTTTTTTTGCTGTAAAATAGACACAGACAACAGTTTAGTTTAAATTGTGTTCTTTTTATCCAATAATCTTTGGGCTTTGACATTTTTTGTGAAGGAAAGCACTAAGAACAACAAAGAGAGGAATTTAAGTGTTTACAGCTTAATCTATAAAGCCACATGTATCATATTTGATATAAGAGAGACTCTGAATGATGACGATAAACAAAACTTAGTTGAAAAATCTTTAGCATTAGCAAAATCATTATCATTAGGAGAAATATGTTTATTAAATGTGATGTATTTGTTCTGCATTGCATTGCTCTTTGCCCACCACAATTAAACTACAGAACTTTCATAATAAAACTAAGCCCTTTAATGTCACACTACTAAAGATAGATGATTGGAAGACTTGGAGCTATACATTCTGTTTATGTGCATTTAATGTAAGTAGTCTGTGAAAATTGGTAATTGGTTTGGTATTGTAAAAACCTTTGTATTTTTTTTTTTTTTTTTTTGTCTAGATTAAAATGTTTAACTGAAACTGGACAGAGAAAGAGAGGGAGAGATAGTTCATGTGCTCTTGCAGAAGGTTTCCAGTCTTTATTCATTCGCTTATGATCTGATGATGATAATTTGGCAGAGATCTTTTATTCGTGATAGCTAATCTCTGGCTAATGTAGGTCTTCTGACTAGTTTTGATCTGAGATTAATGCGTGTGCTTGTGTTTGTGTTTAAGGCATTAATTCTCAAAATCATGATCATCAATGCAGTAATTGGTGGGCGGCAAAACAGCAGCATAAAAACAGCATTTTGAGATTTAAGAAGTGATCTGCATCTCTTGTGCTGCATTAGATCACCTGCATATTAGCTGCCAATTTTAAATGTACATAGCTCTAGCAAATTATAAAATGATTCATTACAATACAATAAAAAATAACCTGGAGAGTATATTGGCAATATTACCATACACTTTCAGAAATTGTGCCAAAGCTGGGGTGTTAGCTTTTGTAATGTACGTGTTTGATTCTGAAAAGTGCATTTTTGCATTTTAAGACTGTATAGCTAAAGTGTACATATTAGTCACTAAAATTAAAAAAAAAAAAAAAAATCTTTAAACCCTTTGAAAAGGTACAACCCTGGGATTGTTGTTTTTATCTTTAATTGTAGATACAGAACGAGTAAAAAAATTAAAATAATAATAGTTTACTAGGTTTTTTTTTTTTTTTTTTTTTTTTTTTAACTTTTCAACTGGAAGAACATCCGCCACATAAAACATATGCCAGAGAAATTGGCGATTTATTCCACTGTTGCAACCTCTGATAAATCAGGGTCTAAGCCATAGGGCCTACTCACACTATGCCATCCGTACCGTGCCCAGGCCCGTTTCCCAGATCGTTTGAGAAGTGTGAGTGCGCTGAATCGGGCTCAAGCACGGTTCACTTGACCGGCCCTGGCCCGCTTGGAAGAGGTGTGCCTGAGTGTGGTTAACTTGGGCTTTGGTGCGGTACGCGTGTGTATGAGTGCGAAACGCGCCAAAGCCCAAAACTGAAAGCGAGACGTGACTTTTAAGGGGTTGTTTCATATTGATTTATTAATCATTCTTACTGTTCAGTGAACGCAAACTGCCGTAGTTTATTAAAGACGAGAACTCCTCAAAGGACGACAGCTGCGCGGCTTCAGCAGACCTCCTCATTCCTGCAGCACGAGAGCTTTATGATTGTTTATGTGCTCCAAAAGTGGCGGATCTGTTCGGCGAAATATCTGACTGTGTGTCACCGCATCCCTAAGGGCTGTTTGGCGAAATATTTGACTGCATGTCACTGCATAGCAAACGACTGAAACGATATAACTAGAGAAATCTCCACTGTGCTGCTGAGTGAGAGAGAGCTTCTCACTGAACAGCGCAGCAGCGATGATGTAAGCGTGCCGAGGCCTGATATGGTGTGAGTGCGGGCCGTCGGGGGAGATGGGAGGGGGGACAAGCGTGCTTTGGCCCGGTTTGAGGCACCTGTACCTAGTTTGAGTACGGCCTATTGACCTTATTCTAAAATGCAGAAGTGCGCCTGTTTTCACGATTGTCTTAGAACTTCCGCTTCAGTCGCCTATGGGAGAAATGACAAGGAATAATAAACGGCAAAAAACGGTCAAACTACTTGCTCTACAAACAAATGTTTGCATGACTATACAGACCAAGTTGAATAATATAACAAGGAAATATCAGTTTGCAACATCAAACAGCGAAACGAGCAGTTTTTAATGTCTAAAAATGAATGAAAGTGAATGAGACCGGAAGTCTCGTGCCAAAAAGATTCAAATGGCAGCGCCCGCTCGTCTGCGGAGAATAAGGTCAATAGCCTATAGGCCTATAGATCACTTATTTTGTCTGTTTTGTTGCGTCGACCGAGGATACCAAAAAAGGGCAAAAGGCAGAGCGTGAGCAGAGCAAAAGATGCCTGCTAGCATTTGCTTAGACATGCTTTTCTTTGATAGAAACGCTTTATACTTCATTACCTGCGGCTTGTTTTTGTTCTGACCACATGTGCTTAGTTATATACTATATCAATAAAGTTTTTAGTCTTTTATAAAACACTGTTGAAATACATTGTAATACATACATAAACTATTTAAATGAAAAAATACATTTGTAGAGTATATGATTTCACTCACTTGGTAAATGGAGGCCACGTGAATGGTTTGTGAGCACAATTAAGTGCACACAGCGTGCCATATTATCTGATAATTGTAGGAAATAATTCCAAAAGGCAGAATTGACCAAGTAAAGCCACTTAAAACAAAAAAAATGATGTATATGCAGAGTTCAGCAGCTAATCAGCCAGAATCAGTTGAGGTGAAGTGACTGTGACCAGCGACACCTAGCTGTCACTCAAGTGGCCACGCCATTAATTATGCAGACTTAATATAACTTAATAAAAACTAAACAGATGAGTAATAAAATAATTTTCCCTTCTCACAGTTGTCATGAAGGTCTAACTAAATTTTGATGAATTGCAGTTTCAGTTACTTCTGTATCAGCTTCACGAGGGAGAGCAGGATGTTGCTGCTTGGTCTAAGCCAAAGGATAGTGAGTGAGTGAGTAAATGAGCGAGTAAGTGTTTATACGAATAAGCCTGCTCCTGAGCAGGTTTGAGTTTGCAGACCTGCTGCTATGACAACAGTTGAGTTTTAATAATGAATGTATCCTGGAACATGTCAAATCATCAAAAATCTAATCCAGCTCTCTGAGTAATCTAGAACTGAACCCTAGAGCGGGTTTGCAATGGTTCAGTAACTGGGAGTGATAAGAGCATAGTTGAAGCAACTATTTTTCACTACTTAAAGCCCTTTAATGGGGCTTTGATGGTAACTTTGCAATACCGCAAATTGAAGGCTGCACAAAATCTGCAGCAAATCTGCAACACTAAACTAAAATCCCAAGCTTCTTTTAATTTTGCTTGATTTCTTTGATGGTACTATCACAAAATCCTGGAGGGATTAATTAAGGTTAGGGCACCATTGATTTGGTGTGAACCACAGAGAGGAGCACTGATGACATTTGCGAGGACTCTGCTGTAGATTATGTGCAAAGCGGAGTAAATATGATGTGTGCATGTGTGTGTGTGTGCAATGGCAGGCAGGCGTGGGTGTGGCGAGTCAGAGGTAAACAACATAAGATGAATTCCTGCAAGTTCTCGCTGAGAGGAATGGAGATGAGAAATGGGATGAAACTGAATTATGCACCATCATTACTGTTGGAGATTATAATAGTAGATGTGCTGGAGAATAACAGCCTATTGCTGAACATTCATTCAAGTGGAAAAGAAAAGCTTATGCGCATTTTAGGATGTGGGCCTGTTCTGGGTGACTTCCACTTCATGGGGTCATGTTTTTAATTTTTTCAGAGCCATTTTGTATTTCATTTTGTTCAGTGTTTTTTTTTTTTTTTTTCATTTTACAGAACACTGAACAAACTGCTTTTACATCTGATCTTACTCTCCATGAGTAGTGGTCTGTTTAAAAAACTTTTTTCTGAATTGAATATAAAACAAGGGTGTGCAAAATTACAATCAAACCCTAGTGTGTAATTGCTTTTATTTGATGTGGTTGAAAGTCAGCTGTACTGCATCAACTGTTGCTTTCTTAACTTTTCTTAAAATGATTGTGTGTCTGAAAATGGCATATTTAAAATCTGAAAGACATATGTAATGTAGTTTTAACAAATATAATAAGCAGAATTTAAATGGTTCATAATGTTTGTTTAATCCCCCATAATGTTTGTTATATCCCCTGTAAGTTCAGTTTAGTTAACTAATACTGTACATTGTTTAATTAAAAAAAAAAATAAATAAATAAATATATATATATATATATATATATATATATATATTTAAATTTCATTCATTCATTCATTTTACTTAGTAGAATGATACACCAACTATTCCAGCATATGTTTTATGCAGCTGATGCATTTTTCAGCCACAACCCAGTATTGGGAAACACCCATACACACTCATTAACACACACACACACACACTCATAAACTATGGCCACTTAATCCAATTCACCTATAGTGCATGTCTTTGGACTGTGGGGTAAACCGGAACACCCGGAGGAAACCAACGCGAACAAAGAGAGAACTTGCAAACTCCACACAGAAATGTTAGGCTAACTACTGAGCCACCGTACCGTTCATTTTTTTTAAAAAAATTAAGAACGTCATAAAATTTTACAGAACCTTTTTTGCAGCATTAATAATCTAATAAATGCATTTTTAAATGTAAGAGAATTTGTTTCAAATATTTTTAATAGATGTGGCTTAGTGCTTCCCCCACATTGATTTTACTTCTGCCCAAGTATATTTGGTGACATTTATTTTTTTACTATTATCATCATTTTACACTTTTTTTATCCATCCAATAGGCAAACATCCACGATCGATTAACTTCTGCAAAATCCTCTCTTGCCCTACACGTTTCCTACTTTTTGTTGTGTTTGCGCAAGAACTGTCAGCACAATCAGATGCTCTGCACAGGCCCACAGAGACGCATCTTTTTGGGACTTAAAATTGAGGCCATCTGGGGTTTTTAAATCTTCTAAATTTTCTGGGATTTGGTTTTTGGTTTCGCTTTAAGCTGTCATCATTTTTATATTAAGCCAGATTTACTTTTGCAGCTGACAGCACGTGCACAGCCGCAAGAGCGAGAGAAACATTATATAATTAATTATTTCATCTAAGCGACTCCGATAAACTTTTCTATTTACTCAGAGAGAATAAAATTACATCTAAACTGGCTGCAAAATATATGTACATTGTTAGAAATGATTAATTAACTCATTTGCCTCATTTAAATAATCTACTTTTTTATTCTTGTAATTATACTTTTTAGATTTCCTTTGTCCATTATTTTTCATTTGCTGTACTGTGTATATATATATAAATATGTGTGTGTGTGTGTGTGTGTGTGTGTGTGTGTGTGTGTGTGTGTGTGTGTGTGTGTGTGTGTGTGTGTGTGTGTGTGTGTGTGTATATATATATATATATATATATATATATATATATATATATATATATATATATATATTTCATTTGATTATGTTGATATATTAAATATTTTTATGCTTATTTAAGATGCTTTGGCAATTCTGTACAAAGTGTCTGCAGCAGATTTTACCTGTCAGTGGATGCACATGGCCTCTTAATAGAATAAAAGTAAAACAAGTAGATGGATTTCTTTTTTTTATTTCAACAGTCTTTAAAAAAAAAACTTCAATCCATTGAAAAGAAACATTGTATAATAAATAAAAAGTTTTAAAAATCTTTTTTTTTTTTTTTTTGCTTGTAGGTAACCTTGTGCCGTGGGTAAAGATTTGTTTCAATCTGGCTACCACCACAAGTATATTCAAACCTGTGGGAAGTACTGTAGCTATACATGTATTGTCTATCAATGTAATATTAAATTATTAATTAAGTATATAAACAAGTAAAACTGCTTTAGTTTGACGGGCTCTTTTTCAATAGAATAAATACATCTGTTATTAAAAAAGCAAAATAAAACTACCATTTATTATTCTTTCTCTTCTCCTTTGTGTGTTTTCTGTATGTCTAGCTCTCTGTAGGGACCAGGTTGGAGATCACTAAACGTGCACAGAAAGCTCTAAAGAGCATCAGCGATAAGACTAAGAAAAAGGGTAACGATGACAGAAGTGAAAACTCCGCCTTCAACTTTGACACCGCCCTCACTCATGTTCAGCAGTCTCTAACTCATCTGGAAACTCTGAGCCACTCCTTCCTGCTGTCACTCAAGACAAGCCAAGAGGTAATCTTAAACATGCGCATACACTCACACAAAGTAAAAAATGGTAAACGTTTTATTTTAAGTCACAATTTCTGCTAATAACTACTGGCTTATTAGTAGCATATAATTAAAATATTTACTGTTTATTAGTAGCTTTTAAGTATGATCTAATTCTTCTTAAAACCTTGACTTTACTACTACCTTACTAACTATTAATAAGCAACTAATTAGTAGTTTATTGAGCATATAGACCATTTCGATGTGGTGACTTTTTCTGCTTGTTGTCAAACTATTTCATATCTGTAACAAGAGGCCATTCAATCAAAACTTGATGTTATTGTAACATTATTTATCAATATGTGAAACTTTTTGGACTCTCAGAAGCTATGGAAATTTAAAATGTAAAACAGGAAATACGTCAGGACCATTGTTATTGTTTGCATTCCTTAAAATGGTCTTTAGATGTAGTGGTTTATTAGTAGTGTAAATTGTGACTTAAAGTAAAGTGTTACCAAAGAAATAAATCTTGTGACACGGATTCGACCCATAAACAAAGCCTTAAAAAATTTTCAAGCACTAGGAATGTCAATTTTGACAATTTTTCCATGGTAGATCATCATTTGACATAACCAATTAGGTGCTAACCTTATTATTGCAAGATCTGTTTACTTCAGTGGCATGACAGTAAATCAAATAAGTAAATGACACCTCAAGAAAGCAAGAATCGTAACCATAAGGAAAGTGTTTCTTTATTTTCTTTCTTTATTTATGTACTGTAAATAAAGGCTAGCAGGACTGGAAGAATCAATGATTGATAATTTAATAGAAGCCTTTAATGATTAAATGTAATGACTAAAGCCACATTTCCACTATAGGGTCGAATGGTTCTCTTTGCTTAACCATTCTATTCTGGCTCAGTAAGCATGGATATAGTTTCATTTTCTACTATGATGCTTTTAACAGAGCTCTCTGGAATATGTTAATACAAATGCAGTAGTTGTTGCAAGAGAAATATAAATGGTGACATGGATGATGATTTGATATGTCTGATCTTAAGACCTCTTTTTTTCTTTGGATATTTACTTTGGTAAAAAATGCAAAAAAAAAAAAAATAAAGCGATATTGAGAAACTGGTAGACAGACAACTAAGTAGCGATAAAACTCTCACACGCACTTTACCAGCACACCTCAGCATGGTTGTTTAACTTTGCATAGAACTCCGGACTGAGAGACTGTAGCAGGAAATACAACTGGAACTGTACCTGTTCTTTGAACTGTTTGGCCTGATAGTGGGAAAGCGGCTTGTAAATCGTGCCTTCTGAGACGTACACACTGCCAGCCAGTGCATGTGTGTGTCTATATGAGCAAAAAAATTTGTTAATGTAAATATATACAGTTGGAAACTTTAGGAAATTCGAGAGAATCTGACATTTACTGTTGAATGTCCATGAAGTCACTAGTTACAGGGTTATTAGCCCACTTCATGTCTTAAGTACATTATGGGGATGCAGTTCAACAAATGATTCATCTGAAAAATCACTTTACCTTCTGCCACTTTTCCGAATGATCAACTAGAAGTCAAGTTATTATTCGTTGCTCTTACAATTGGGATCGAGGACAAGACTTTTGTCAGGTAGTGGATATCTTCCTTTGTGTTCAACAGAAGAAAAAACTCAAAACAGGTTTGGAATAAGTGGAGGAAGAGTATATGTTGCCAGAATTTTTATTTTGTTTTGGGTGAACTATCCCTTTATTCCACAGGCAGCTTAAAACAATGTGTGTTAATGACATTAGATTAACATCATGCATAATCATCCATAGATAAGATGCATCGATTTAAAGGATAATCAGCCATTAATTAATTGCTGACATCCCTCGTAAGTTTCCATGTTTGTTTCTTAGTTTCTCACTTTCTGTCCTGTAAGACAGTGGCTGTGATGGATTGGCAGGTTTGTTGCTGGTGTCCTGTTTGCAGGATAGTATTAGGCAGTCCATGCCAACCAGTGTTGACTTAAATGTACACATCCAACCATTTGTATATGGAAATGTATGGATTCATTTTTACAGCTCACACTTATCGAGCAGATAATGCTGCACCTCATTACCACCACACCTTCAGCATGTCATACAACATGCTCCCATAGGGATGAGCACAGTCTCCAAACTGCAGTTTAAATAAGCGGTCCAGGCATCAAAGCAACCAGTGTAAGAGAGTATTCTTAAACCAATGAAATAGAAATATCAACATTTATATATATTTTCATTTTTAATGCACATTTGGATGTATTAAAAAACATGTAGGCTGAATGAATTGTACAATATTTCATTAGGTAATTGGATTTTGTCATGAGGGCATTTTACAGAAACCCACATTCATTTCCTGTGCTCTTCGGGGAACTTAGATTTCACACCGTTAAAATGTTCCAAATCCATGCATTTTTTGTATGTTTCAGAAATTTTTGCACAACCAAAAGTCATTGTTATTTTTTTTGTTAGCACACAAAAGACAACTAAATAGCTTTATACATCACCATAAATATATTATCAAATTATGTGTGTGGTGGGTTGGGGGAATGCATGTTTTTGACTGTTGGTTGTTGTTGTTTTTTTAATGTCTGATTGTTAACATGTAAGTTTTATGTTTATATATTTTTTAAAAAGCAAAAATTTTCTGCAAAAATGTATAATAATACAATCTTTAAACCAAATAAATTATCAAATAACTGCAAACCAAATGATATGGAAGTGCAAAAACAAAAAAGATAATAGAACATTTATCTTTTTTTGCTAGAAAAACAAAGTGTAGCTTTTTGTTTCGAAACAACCTTGCCAAGATCATAAACCCAAGATTCATCTGGTGTTATTTGTAAAAGAAGATTTCAGTTTCACTGATGAATTAACCACCAATGGACTTGAAGTTTTGCGATTTCCTGGAGTAGATTTTACTGGGTGGTTCTTCTCAAATCGTCAAATAGTGACTCTGCCCATTATCAACACAAGATCCCATCCAAAAATAAATGCAGCTCTTGATGGAAATACATTTTGTGACCGTATTAAGCTGTCAAAACAATACCATGATGAATGCACACCATAATCAAAGCTAACAGCAGTCCAACTAAATATTACAGCGCATCACTTTTCTTGGCCAGGCACTGTACAGTACTTAAAAATTTGGTCCCGGCACATATTACACTGATTACTGCCAGAGGTTGAAAAACATTAAGAGAGGGATGTCTTCTGAACATAGTGATTATATCTTCGTATTTATGTATTTTTTAGGAACTGTTGCAGAAGTACAGTCGCATTTATGACCTGTCCAGATCGGAGCAATCTAAAGTTCACCATCTGGCCGTCACAATGGCTACTGACGGACAGCCCTTGGAACGAATCGAGCAGCTGCTTTCAGTCGCCGTTGGGACAAGCGACCTGTCCCCCAAGAGTGTGGTCCAGGATGCAGTGGAGCGAATCATAAGTGCTCTCAGGTACGACAAGCTGCTGTTCTGCTCATTGGTTTTACTTTTCTTTTTTTTTTTAAGGTAACTGGTTGCAAAAGGTTTAAACAAACAAATTAAATTTAGTAATGTTCAAAATTTGTTTGTTTAAATTCAGCCTAAATAAATTGTTTGTAACTAGTTTTCTTATTTATTATTATTATTGTTACAACCTTTATTTTTCCAGGAAAAGAACATCTACAGGCCAATGTTTCAAACTACAAATCATTTAAAATCCTTTTAAAAACATCTAGTGAAACCAACTCTTTCAACTGCAACTTTGTTTGGGGGATATTCCATGCAAAAAGTGCTGCATGCCGTATTTAAAAGCCTTTTTCCCATTTCAGTATACACCACTGATACAGACAATAAATAAACTTCCTGAGACAGAAGGCTATAGTTAGAGGCAGTTTTTTTTTTTTTTTTTTGCAAATGTAAGTTAGGAGATATGTAGAGTAAACCTAGAATAGATTTATAAACAAAGATGTGCCAATGCTTGAGCCTGCGAGTGGACAAAGCAGATCATCCTAACCCAGTGTAAAACATACAATGATGAGTGAGGGATTTAAGATCTGTTATAAATCTCAGTGCACCATGGTAAACAGTGTCTAAAGCATGCAAATTCTAAGAAGATGCATGCATATAAATAACATCGCCCTCGTCCAATACAGACGTAAAAGCTGCAGAAACAAGCTTCTTTTTAGCGTCAAAAGAAAGACAATATTTCTTTTTAAATTCTAAAATACCAGGCTAAAATAACTTTTAATTGCAGAACATGAGCAGATGAGCCTTAATTTATTATTATTATTTTTTTTTTTCAAATCCAATGAATAATTTTTTTTTAGGTGTAGGGGATTGAACCTACTGTACTCTGATCTCATGGCTCAGTTTGGTTACTATTATCATTGTCCTCGATTTAGTTAATTTCAACATCTCGGTGCATCACAGTGCATTGATGATGTTTCCCTTCACAATTTTATATTTTACTTCACAACACAAGATCAAGGTTATAATGGTTTAGGATTTTTCATTAGTCTTAGTTTTTATTTCGATTTTGACTTTGTTTTCAAATTCAGTTCATTTTAATTAGTTTTTAGAGGTAGATTTACCAGTTTTATTAGTTTTTATATTTTATAATTGTTTAGTTTTAAATTCTATTAGTTTTATTTTTTATTTTTTATAAGAATATTTGTTAGGTGCAAGATTCAAAATCATCAGAATAAATATTGTACAATAAAAACTCAACCAAAGATACATTCTTTGAAACATGTCCACATGACACATAACCATTGTCATCTACCCATCCTCAAATTCAAATACAACAGCCTAATAGATAGCAGCTCTAAGTACAATACAGTATGTGTGCAAGGCTGCTTATAAGGTTAGATACACAGTAGTGATGATCTTTTTTGATAATCTTCTCATGTTAGAACTAAACAAACCAAATATATGTAGTCAACAATCATAAATTCAGTCAGTTAAAAAATCACTATGATCTGAAAAGTTTCTTACAATTACATTTTACAAACCAACTGAAGCATGATTCACTTTTTTAAAATTCCATTACGATTTTCTGTTATGAAATGAACTTAAGTTTTTTTTTTATTCGATCCTTACATTTAATCCTTCGGTTTAGCCATGCTGCAGTTGATCAAGTATAGTTGATTAAGTCACAGTAGGCCGTCATGTATCGTTTGTGTTCAGTTTACTGAATCACGCATGCACATTATTATTGGTTCACCGCTTCTCAAATCTCATCTCAGTGTACTCTTCTAATAACTGAATAACTCCGTATATATTGGTTTATTTCTAGTCAGAGAGGTGCATCAGGCATGTTAACAATAAAGTAGTTTGTGGACAATAGTGCTTACTGGAGACGAGAATCGTTTCAAATGATTTAGTTCGATTCGGTGAACCAGTTCAACCGGTTCACTTAGAAGATCCAGTTAAAAAGAACAATTTGTTCGCAATCACTAATACAGTAGTAAAACCCATTATTGGGCACAAATGTGTTAAATTAACAAATTATCAGCAACAGTGAGGACTGACTGGAGGAGAATTGGCTCCGTAGTGCTGTACGGATCAAACACCTGGCATAGCAAATAGATTTACTACTGAAAGGCATGCAGTTGGCTTATGTAATAAATCCATTTAAAAAGAAGAAAATGAAGGACGTTTTTGCCATAATTTTAGTTAGTTTTAGTTAATTTTGTAAGTACACAATACAGTTTCAGTTAGTTCTAGTTTTTTTTTTTTTAACTCTCGTTTTTATTTTTATTTCAGTTAACAAAATCTTTTTAAAGTTTTTTAATTTTAGTTTTTATGTTTTCGCTCGTTTTCCTTATCTATAATAAAGTTGCACAAGATTACAATTTTTTCCTTTGATACAAGCAGTCGGATATGTACCTTTAATTTTACCCACTCATAGAAAACACTTTGAATGTATCAAACAAAACTCAAGTATGGGCAAGTCTTTAAAATGTATCAAACGAAAACTCAAGTAATCCCACTGAAATATTTGAGTGTTGTCGAGCAAGTTCTTGAACGCCTATGATTAGTCATTGTATTCACGCGCTTAACAAAAAGGACTGTGATTGGCTTTACAGTCAGAGCTGTTTTCAGATCTATTACTGAACCAATAGTAAATCGACACGTCTACATCACAGTCCATTGAAAATCTATTAATTTTAACACCCTTGCTTGCCAGTGTGGATTTCTTAATATCCTCACGCATTTCCTGAAACGCTTTCTCCTCCTCTCTCTGTCTCTGTCTATACGGTCTATCCCTCTATTAACCTGTGTCAGGCTGGATGTGTTTTTGCTTGATTGAGTTAAACACAGCGTTAGCCTTCGCCCTGGCCTCTCATCTCTCTCCTTTACAGCTCACTTTCTCTCTGTTTCTTACCCTTCATCTCCTGCTTTTAGGAGGTCAGCACCTTCCCTGCTGGTTGGTTCTTAATAACACGCTGTCCTTAGTAATACCAGTGATTCAGAGAGCAGACTGGTGTCAGAGTAGATATTTGAACCCATCGCTGATTTTCCACCACAACTCGTAAGAGACAAGCTGTAGTGAACTTATTTTTTCAAGGTTTTAGGCCAAACTGGCAATTTAAGATACAAAGAGGTCTGCAAAGACGGGTTACTGTGACTAATAATTTGACTTGATATGCAGCTCATCAAGTTTGAAGTATTGACTTTTTGAGGATTCCCATTTAGCCACTTTAACCACTTGAGGTTAAAAAATAAAATAAATATTTTTTATTAGGGATACACAAGTACTATGAGTGTTAAAAGTGTGTAGAGGCGTAGTTAAATCTCAGGTTTACATATCTCTCATAGGCTTTTTGATTATTAATAAAGCTCCACATGCCCACCGCCTTGAATTTTATCTTATCTTTTTTTTCTCTTATCTTTTGATTTCAAAATGCATATCAGTGAATGATTACTTAAATTATGTATAATCTTATGATGTATAGTATATATAGATTATTATAATGAATTCTATCAATTCAGTGAGTGGGGAGGTTTCAGCATAGATTTCTCAATCAATTTCTGATTTTCAACCGTATTTTGTAAAAGTTGGGTTGTTTTGAAAATATATTTCAAGGTTTCAGACCAAGCACACAACATATAAGATCCCAAAAGCTCTGGAAGGCGGTTAACTTTATTAATAATTTGGCTTGTTAGTAGATGTACATTCAATTCAAGTTTTGGAAATTAAATTTTAAACATACGCTACCAAAAAGTTCACAGTAGATCCTTAATCCGTTCTTGTAAGGGGGGAAATCTTTGACTAGGGATACATGAGTCTTATAAGCTTCAAAAGTATGTAGAAACATACTTAACATCTCAGGTTTCTAGTGTTTATCCTTGATAACCTTTTCAAATATTAATAAAGCTCCACATGCCCACAGCTTTGAAATAAAATTAATTGGTAAATCTTTTTTCTCTTATTGTCTTGTGACTTAAAAACATGTATTGGTGAGATTATACAAGTTATATTTACTATATAGACTTTTACAAGCAAATACTTCTCAAAATTTGTTTTTTTTTTTTTTTTTTTTTAAAGAACCAAGACCATCAAAGAGTGGGAACAATCTTTCTGCACCTCCTGATTAGTCATCTTACTTTGTTAGGCTGTGTTGATCAGACGTTTCAGCTCAGGCCGTAATCAAGCAAGGATTAGCGGAGGTCTCCTGAATCAGAGAAAATGGTGGTCAGAAAAATTAAGATTGATTACAGTTTGCTTTTATTCAAACACAGCCTCCTCTCTGCTGGAGTGATTCATATTCAAGGTAATTGCTTAAAGCGAAAGTGTGTTCCTGTCTTCTGCTGCTAATTACTGGTTTGCAGAGGTAGGCAAATGAATCATTAACAATGAAATTATTTGGCCACTGGGAATTGTCAAACTGTTTTGGAAAGTTTATTTCAGCCAGCTGTATTTGGTTTTCGTGCAGCCTGTGTTTTTTAAGGAGACGGAACTCTTTTTTTAAAGTAGGTAAAATCTGTGGTCCAACGAGCTGCTTGTGATTGATAGTTATATCTGTGAAGTAAAAGATTATGGTTAGGATTTATGTATAAATAATCCTCTGGTATCACAGTGTTCCTCTACTGAAGGACGTGTGTGTGTGCACTTGCGGTTGTGTGGTTCTGTGGTTGTGTTCAGTGGTGCTGTAAAATTTAAAGCAATGTTTTAAAGTCATCATAATATTGATGATGCTTAAAATGAAAACCGAAGAGATACTAAGAAGTGAAATGTTCAAAAGAACAGTATTTATTTAAGCTACAATGGGGAACAAAATTAGAGATTGACCTACAATTTTCTACATTTCAAGGTCCTGTTTAAAGTTTTTCTAACAGGAAAAAGAGAACTGCTTTGGTTTGGTTATTTTAGCTTTACTTTGTATGAACTGTTTTAAGCATATTTTATAAGTTACATAGATAGACTGTTAAGCACTTAAATGAGATATTTCACAAAGAACAGATCAAAATTTAATTAGTGAAGACTTTTAGGGCTTTCAATTTCCTCTCAGTTATTATTGTTATCCTAACTTTTCAGTTTTCACTGACTTTAAGATGTTTGAAAAAGATGAAGGTTATACAGATGAAGACCAAATGGATGAGCCTTTTAGCCATAGCAAGGGCATTCCAAATAACACATTTAAGGCCACCAAAAAAGCTGGTCATCCATGAAAAACCAATGCATGAGAGGACAGGAACATGCATAGAATGTCTATTGCCAATGGGTTCAACGCTGTACACTGTAGCTGGATTTGCTTGCGACTTCAGTGCTGAACAGTGTAAAGATCTGCCTCAGCATAAAGTGTCTTGAAGACTAACAGAATTTGAACTGAAAGTCCTGCAGTGACCAAACTTCTTATTAGCAGAAAGAATCAAGGCCAGACTAACCGTTTCAACTGCAAACTTGTGAACGACTGAACTGAAAGTGTTCAGGATTGTAGAGTGAATAAAAAAGTTTTATCAGAAGCTTTATTAGCAACATGTGGTTCTGTCCCTGTGGGCATTGCAGTGCTGGTACCACCCCTCGACTGATGAGGGGTATTGATGAGATACCGATCACATAAAAAAGCATGTTGTAGCCAACTCCCAGATAAAAATATGGTCGGCATAAAATATTATTACACTTCTTATTTTTATATGCATAAAATAGTACTATAACTGTTCTTCCCTCCTCAAAATAATTTATTTTTTTCTCCTCTGTTTACATGGAATGCCTTTAGTGTGGGAAAAATCTTTGCATTGACTAACAAACTGCCCTTAACTATACATTTTTTTTAGCTTATTATTCATTCTCAGAAAACAATAGAATTGGGACAGTTTATTTCTAGATAACATTTGCATTATTAAAATTTATTTTACCATTATGGTAATCTGAGAGGGCAGGTTAGTGCCGTGGCTTTAACCCTGGTTCATTGTCCAATTAGCCAGCAAGTTCATACAGGACAATGAGCCACATAACAAACTGGAATAAGCAGTTTCTTGAAGCAGACATTTTAAAATAATGAAATGGCCTGCCCAGAGTCCTGATATAAACTTGAAAAGTTCTGAAAAAAATTCTTGGAGACAGATATGTTTGTAGTAAGAAACCCACTACATTCAGTAAATTGGGTAAGATACTGAAGGAAGTGGATCAACATCTCAGAGCAACGTGAGAGGCTAGCAGTGTCCTGAGATGTGTTCAAGTGCACAAATAATGTGATTATTTAATGTGACATTAAACAGCTAATGACACTTTTGGCAGCTTCTGTATGATTATTGTGATCATAATAAAACGTTTTAGATGTCTTTAAATGTTAGATGTTGTTTTAGAAGAATTAATTCTAGTTAGATTTAAAACCAAACCTTTTAAATATGACCAGGGAACTGGTGAAATGTCAGAGTAATTCTTTGAATTTAACACTACATGAACATTTTAATGATGCTGTGGCAATAAAACAGCCTACTATGTAGATTACAAGAAGGGCAAAGCAGAAAAATGTGTCCCAACTAGCATTCTGCTAATTAAAGTCAAGGGGAATTGTTTTCTACAGCACATCTGAGTGAGTGTGATTTGATACATGAGTGTTTGGGGAGAAATGATTATTCCCACCAAAACATTGCTCATATGGTATTGACTTGTGATGTCTATTAACCAAAGAGAGCAGATAAGGTCAAACATACAACAAGATTATTGAAAAAGATATGCTAACTAAGGCTTGACATCTTGGACAAGACATATAATAGATGGAAAAAAAAGGCCAAACTGTTCATACATCTCAGAATTTCTTCTTGGAAATCTTCACAGAATAGAAAAGTAATTATCTTGACTTGCCTAATATGGATTTTCCCTAAGTCTGTACTTTATTTTGCTCTGTTCTGAGTTCATACCTCACAATTTTCAAATATTTTGCACCAAATTAAGCAGAAACATTCCGGAGTAAAAATTAAAATGTGAGATACCAATTTGCCAGTTCTTTGTTAAGGGGAAAGGTCAAAATTTTGCTGCTTAAATTTCGAATTACTGTAAGCAAAAGATTGCTCATATGTAGGGCCAGACGGAATCTGCAGACATTTTTTGCTATTTCTGTGGAGAATTTTGGTAAAAATCTGCAGATTTCTGCAGAATTATTTTGGGAGTATCCAGCGGAGTATAATAACTAAAACCTTAATATATGAAATAAAAAGTAATAAATTACTCAATAAAAACTGATTTAATGATGAAAACCCAATAATCAAAACCCAATTAATGATGGGCTAAAAATCTGCGGAAATCTGTGGAATTCTGCGGAAAATCTGCGGAAAATCTGCGGAATTCTGCGCGCGCAGATTCCGTGTGGGCCTACTCATATGGTATTGACTTGTATCTATTAACCAAAGAGAGACGAAGAGGTCAAACATACAACACAAGTATTGAAAAAGAATAGCCAAATAAGGCTTGACATCTTGGATAAGACATCTGACAGATGGAAAAAGGCCGAACTATTCATAGATCTCAGAATTTCTTCTCGGAAATCTTCACAGAATTGAAACTTAATTATTTTCTCTTGCCTAGCATGGGTTTTCTCTAAATCTGTACTGTATTTTGCTCTGTTCTGAGTTCATACCCCATTATTTTCAAACTTGTTGCACAAAATTAAGCAGAAACATTACAAATTGAATGTGAAATTGTGAGATACGAATTTGCCAGTTCTTTGTCAGGCTGAAAGGTCCGAATTTTGTTGTTTAATTTCGAATTATACCTTTTCTCTCAAGACTTTTTTTCTTTCACTCAATTGCAGCTTTGTTTCTCTTAAATCGTGGTTTATATTTGTATATATTTGTTGGTTTTTTAATTACAATGACAAGAATGAAAATGCTAAATTATATACAGTATAAGTCAGAATTATTGGATAAAATTACTAGAATTCTGATTGATTTTGAGTTTATATTTTGCAGCTTTTACTAGAAGTCACTGTTTTAAGCAAACATTTGTAGTTACATTATTTTCTTTATTGAATTTATTTATTTGCTTCATTTAGAACAGTGTTATTATTCAACACCAACATGACAGAGCAATTTCTCCATCAGTAGGAATGAAACTATAATTAGATGGTGCAGCCTCATCCATTAAAGCAAAACACATATACCTTTAATGGAGGGAGACAAACAAGGCCAGAAGGGAATGGAGAAACCCTGAAGCTACAGAAAATCCCTTCCTTCAGTCGACATGCATAAAGTTTGCAGCCATAAATCCACTTAAAGGCCTCAAGACATTGCATCAAAACTCAAGCTGTGTGTGTATGTGTGTGTGTTTGTTTTCAGCGGCGACAAGGACGTGTTGAAAGATTATGCAGACCCCTTGAAGGTACTGGAAGGAATAGTTGCAGTGGTGCACACTAATGTACAAAGCGGGTACGTTTGTCCTTTGTTGCTATGTTCTCGTTTTTATTATTGAAGCACATTGCTGTCCATTTTGCCTCAGAGAAAAGGATATGATGGTACTTAAAGTGCAACATCATCTGAGGACACAGTACTCTAGCAGTATTGTAAAAAAAGCTAATTTATATATAGTGGTAAAGATTTTAGGGATGTTTCTGGTGGTAAAGGAAATTGTTTAGCTTGGTCTGAAGAAGAACCAGTTATAGATAAAAAAGTGTTCAAAAAGTAATTGCACTTCTTTTATAGTAGTAATTAAAATAAGAAATGTTTTTGAGGATTTAAAATCTGATGTGTAATCGCATATAAAATATCATTGTCACCATTAATTCAAACATAGTGCACTGGACAAGTCTGAACAAGTTCCGTCCACGCATGTGCAAGGCAGGCAGTTCTGTACAATTGCATAATCTATTGGCTTAAAGATATCGGACTAATTTTGATATCAAATTTATAACGATAACAATAAAAATTGCATTTATCAGCTCATAACAATATGGCTGCCGATTTATCATGCATTCCTAGTATTACTTTATCTTGATGGTCCTATTTGCACATTTCGTTGACCATTTGCATAAGTTGCATAGCATCTACATGCCAACTCATTCTCATTTGAGTATTAGTAGACTGTTTGCTTAACATCTGCTGACACTGCTCCACCAGGAGACATTCAACCGACTATAAAAAACTTTGCAACTACAGTACACGACAGCTTAGACCAACCCTAACCCCAACCTTACAGTCTATTAAAGCTCTAATGAGAATGAGTTGCAATATAGTTTCAGTTTAACTTAATATCAACAAAATGTACTGAATGGACCATCAAATTAAGGTGATACCGAAAAACATTCCTTTTAAAAATGTTTTCTGTGCTAATATTTTAAAAGTATGATTTATGTTGTGTATACTTTTCCTGTTATGGCAAATAACTCATTACTCCAGTCTTCAGTGTCCCATTTTTGGTCATATAGAATTTTTCTCTTGATTATTAGAGGAATAAAAAGTTTTGAAAGAACATCATTTATTTGTATTATAAATCTAAAACATGATAAATGTTTTCATTGTCGATTCAATGCACCCTTTCCAAATAAAAACAATTATTTATTTTAAACTAATTAAATTAAATTAAAATGTGTTCCATGCATTTCTTTTAGTGGGAATATAGTGACATCCGAGGACATGCTGGAATGGTTGCGACCTTTTTGTGGGGATGACACCAAACCTGTACGACCCCGAATTGAGGTCTTGCAGATCCTAGAACATTCATTCAACCTCAGCGATCAAGACATCCACCTACTGGTGTACTTCAGGAGCCAAGCCATTCTGAAAGCCTGCTGGCCAAACAGAAAGGTGAGAAGAAAAAACAGTAAAATATGCATATACCCACACTGGCACAAAACACGATTTACACTTCACACATAAATATTATTACATTCCCACATCTCTGACTCAGTATTAGCTTATTTCCTCTGTGAGGCACTGTGAATGTAATCTCATTTTACAGCGCAGCCCCTTGCGAGTTAGCATGTGCTTATAGGAATTGCTCGACTATTCTCACGCATGTAGTAATGTGTGTGGGAAGGAGTGAGATGTTATTTGGGCCAGGGATCACTGATTGCCTGCTTAGCCGTGCTCCTTGGCCTCACCTCATGTTCCTTTGGGGATGCGAACATGTCCTTCTTCTATTATATGATGTGTCTGTCAGTATGTATTAGAGCTGCTGAGAAAATTCAAGAACTGAGTTTATAGAAGATATTAGCAACTCTTTTGTCTAAATTCTGCCAGTGTTTTTCCTCAGGGGGAAGACCTGCTGAATATATACTGGATGAACTTTTGGTTTTGCAAAAGTCAATAAGGTCTGTTAAATATAGTGGATTAGATTATTTATATAAATTAGGATTCACATCCACCTATATTAGAGGGAGTTTGTGCTTTATATTTATATATATATATATATATATATATATATATATATATATATATATATATATATATATATATATATATATATATATATATATATATGAATATTTATTGACTGATTGATATTTGATTAATCCATGACTTTTAATTTGAATTAATTAATTGGTTGTTGGATGATTGATTGATTCATTCATTCATTCATTCAATAATGGATTTATGGATGGATTGATTGAGCATTTTTATGAACATATAGATTTATGGAATGCATTTAAGACTTTTTTTTTCTTTAATGCTTTTGTATCATGCATCAATTAATGGTTACAAAGACAAACAGGTGAATGCTTGCATAGATGGGTGGGTGGAAAGATTTATGGACATTATAGATAAACTATATATATATATATATATATATATATATATATATATATATATATATATATATATATATATATATATATATATATATAGTTTATCTATTATGTCCAATGTATATATATAATTTGTCCTACTGAATTTACAGGCTGCACTTGGTTTTGCAGAAGTGAAATAGATCATCTCTGCCTAAAATAGTGGATGCTTGTTTGTACATTTTTCTAAACAACTTAGAAGTGATTACAAAATCAACTAAAAATTGTTTAACAGATTGTATTTTTAATTATTCTTTTCATAAATGTAGTAAAATAAATTTCAGTGTTTCAAATAAAAGGGTTTGTTTGTGTAACATGGAAATTCATCTAAATCTGGTGTGGATGAACGGATGGATGGATAAATGTGTGTTGTACGGCAGGTGAATTATGGAACATTTTGAAGAGAATCAAAGACATTTTTCATTAACTTACCTCCATTGTGGATGGAAGGATAAACAGAAGAGTGTATGATTATGGATGGGTGAATAAATGAACAGGTCTGAGCAGATGGATGGATGGGAAAGAGATGAATAGAAGAATGAACAGATGCACGGTCATACAGATATATGCATAGATATACAGGTAATTGAAACCATCAAAGATTAATTACTTTTATTTTTGTTCATTATTATACCTCCCTGTGAAAGATTGTGAAAGATTTAAGAGTATTTTCATCTACTGTTTACTTCTGCAGTAGTTCTTTAATTTTCTGACGTGAAAGGAAAAGTCACCTCATCTCACACTCAACATGCATTACAAAAATTCTCGCTGTTAATCCATTTTCTGCCAAATCACATAATCCATTCTTTCTCTAAACTTTAATCATGCAAATGAACATTTATATAAGCAGACGTTATCAGATGTTTGGTTTCATTTTAAGAGGATTACTCCACCGATTGTTTAATAGAATAATTAAATGCAACTTTCAGTCTTCGGGGCTTCAAATCGAAATATTGCCGTCAGTTGTTCCAATTTCCCATCAGCCCTTATTTAGTGTTGTTCAGTGGTAAAAAACACCAAGCTTATGGTTGGAAAGAGTCATTTCCAACATCACGGTTTGGAGCATTTAAGATGAAGTCTAACCTTTAATTTCACACATTATAACTTCTCTTTAAAACTCTCCTAATTGTAACCTCCATTGTTGGCCGTATCCCTACGATGGGTCTCCAATGTTGACAATAGCTTTGTTTTCCTCAATGAAATGAATTAATCGTGTCTTTATTGTGATCTGAAAAAAGGAAGAAAATTGAGGGAAGTTGTAATGAAAAGTTGTGCCCTGAAGGAGGAGGAGTAATTAAAATGAACAGATTGAGGGAAGAGAAACGGGATTGGCTCTATTTCACTGAGATCTAGCGTCCTCGAACGGGGGCCATGCCTAAACCCTGATTGAGGGCGCTCAGCCGGGCCTGTGTGCCCTGAGCACTGGGCATCAAGCCATGGCTCGCTGGCGTCGCATCTCTGCCTGCTGAGCAGCAGCCGCTGGTTTATATCATCAACCGCAGAGTCTGCTTATCAACTGGTAGCCTCAGGTGTACAAGAGTTTGAGCCGCACGGTATTGAAAAAAAAAATGGCATTGCGATGTTTTGTTTTTTTGCAATATACAATACAATATGAATACAATTTAAACATTACTTGAATAGATCTATTTGGAAAGATTACATGATTTTAGATTGATTTGGATGACTAAACAAATAACAGGAATATTTAAATACAATAGATATACAAACAAAATGAACAGTGCTCTATTCTTTTCTTGGGCATCTTACAGTATTCAAGTATAGAAATAATCATTTTTACTCTTCACTGTATAAATACAATATGAACAAATATTCAACAATCAACATTTATTTGCCTAAATAGTTTACAAAGCACTGGAACTTCTAGATTCTGACTATTCATATTAGACTTTAACAAATAAATTTGTTGAGGAATTAAGCTTTGAATGTCACTTTTTATGAAATCATTGCCCTAGACATGCTATCTTTTTTTGTAAAATAGCCTATAATTGTGTATAAATACTGCCAAAGTGAATTTTTTTTTTTTTTCTGGAAGACCAGTCTGAATTAAAGTTGTGTTTTTTTCTATCAGAAGGTTATGGCTGTATCCAAAATCACAAACGCCTGCTCCATTTACACAGGGCGTCAGCGTCAAACCTTCCCATCAACTTTGATTGGTTGATGTCTGGCATCACCGAACTGCATTGTTAATCCGTCAGTGCTGCTTCAGTGGCGTTGTTCGCTGCAGAAGTTGGGAATTTCTCAACTTTTTAAGCCCCAATAAGAGCATCAGCCAATCGGATCGCTGTAAGTAAACCAGATCAGACAGTAGCTTATTGCTGACTAATTTCATTGGCTGATACTGCTACAGTATGACGATCATGTCAGTCCCAACTTCAGATACACGGCCTCTGTCAAGCGTTGACGCTGAAGCCCAGTGTGAGTTGGGCTTTAGTATAGATTTACAGATGTAAGGGCATCCGCTTCATTAAACATTTGCTGGAATTGTTGGCATTTCATTTAGCTTTGGCAACCTCTAATAAACAAAGGAATAAGCTGTAGGAAAATGAATGAATTCATGAATTTGGTGGAACTCTTGAGACCTACCTGAGCTAATACTCCCTCCTCTCCCGATGAAATGGGAGGGAACCCCAGGCTCGAGGATCTCAGCTCAGGACTCTCTCCCGGGACAACATCTCAAACATGCTTTATTTATCAAACATCAGCTAAGTGTGAAATCTTGAAGTTTAAAATCAGTCGCCTCAGTAGTGCTAGTGTTGCAGACACTGATCTTACTCTAAAATGTTAAACTTTGCAATTCATCCACAAACTGTGTGTTCAGTACTGTTGTGCTTGAATATAATCCTGACTCGACATTGTACATCCTATGATGTGTCTATTGCAGATCCACACATTGCAGTGTTGATGCTGAATAGATCAATTATTCAGCCGTTTCATGTACAGTATCTTTATAATGTCACTAGCCAAGCTTTTTCTCTGTGATTGTGTAGTGTGTCTGATCATGCCCACAGGATTGCACACTTGTCTGTTAATATAACGCTTCTACCCCCTGTATCCCAAACTAATCATCTCCTAACTCGCACACCGGCCCATCATGCCCTACTCCATAGCAACCGTTGCTGCGTTTCGGATCTCGCATCTGTTTGCTGTGTTGCAGGTTTTGCTGAGCTGTAGGTTCGCTGTTGTTGTTTACTGGTGCTGCGTTGCGGTGCTGTTTATCTCCCTGATGTATGAGGGGGAATTGTTGAACTTTATCAGAGCCGAATATAGAGGCCATCCTTCTACATACACCAAGAGGAAACGTCAGAGCTTGTAGAAAGGGGAAGAAGAGCAATAGAAAGCGGCAGGATTATTATTGCACGCTTGTCTGATTGAGGAAATGACTTTGATCGCAGACAGAATGAGGGTTGGTTGGACTTTTTGTCTCTTTCACTAACTGTCAGTGGAACGTAATAACTCTCTCAATTACATTCAAGGGCTTTAATTGCTGACGGGTTTCCCTCTAAAATGACACATACGTTTCCTCAGCAGAAATCATTGTTGCTGTAAGGAGATTCTGTAAAGCTGGTGGTTTTTTCTTTTTTGCTGCCGTGTTGAGGTTGCACTTTTTCTCTCGTTTTCACAAATTGCCTTGACAGTTAACTCGAAGACTTGTTTGCCATCTGTAGTCAAAACAGGTCACTTCTATACACAGTCTTGTGAGTTTATTCTCAAGTTTCTCTCTCAGCTCTCAGCTTAGGGGTTTCTATACAGGTATAGATTTTCTATTTTTAGTTTATATTTAATGTTTTTTCCCTCCAAGCAAAAATGTTACAGTAAGCTAAGTGACATAACTGACCCAGACAGCTGCTACTGTTTAGAACTACTATTTTCTAAAAAAACATATATATATTTCCATGGTCTGTTGAAATTCTTGATTCTGATTGGCTGAGGGTGTGCATTAAAATGCACAGGTAGTTCCAGTCAGTTTTGATCACAGTTTGAAATAAATGCTCTTTTCCCAAACATTTGTAGTTACTCACATCTGCTGCGCAGGAAATCGATGAGAACTGTTAATGGCAGGTGGGGATGGAAATCTGCAAAATTAGAAACATACGCCAGAAAATCCAGTTTTAAGAGTTTTTCAAGTGATAATATAGCAATTTTAAAGTCAAATTAGCTGTTTATGTATAAGGATAGCACATTTTTTAATATGTCGGAGAATCTCTGAGAAAGGACGTCATGGTGGCGCAGTGGGTAGCACGATCGCCTCACACCAAGAAAGTCGCTGGTTCAAGCCCCTCTGGGTCAGTTGGCATTTCTGTGTGGAGTTTGCATGTTCTCCCCTTGTTCCGTGGGTTTCCCCTGGGTGCTCCGGTTTCCCCCATAGTCCAAAGACATGTGGTATAGGTGAACTGAATCAGCTGAGTGTGTTTGAGTGCGAATGCAAGAGAGTATAGTTTTTTTTCAGTGTTGGGGTGCATCCGCTGCGTAAAACATATGCTGGATAAGTTGGTGGTTCATTCTGCTGTGGCAACCCCTGATTAATAAATGGACAAAGTGGAAAAGAAAATATTTGAATGATCTCCAAAAAGTCAGCGGCACCTCCGCGAACAGTTTTATATCAGGTAGACCATCTCGGGAACGGCCGCTGGATCTAATTTTTTCCATCTCTGTTGTTAAAATGTGATATGTAACAACTCTTGTGTGTATCTGATGGTCAGTCTTTGGGCTTTTGAACCTATTATTCCTTTTAATGCACTCCGCTGGTGTGTTGTGTGGTCCTTCGTTTCCATGTCGTGCATTAAAATCATTTAACGAATGACAAGCCGTTGATTATTCCTTACATATATACTGTATATAACGTATTACAAGTAATGTGAGTTGTAATAATATTACCTTTCTAAGTAATGGATTGCTTTACATTTAAAAATTAAGTAATATTATTTTATTTACATTTTTTTTTAAATATAACAAGAGCTTAATAATTGGCATTTAAAAAGATTAATTTCTGAATTAAAATTAACACAGTCAGGTCGAATCACACACTTGAAGGGAAGAAAAAAGAAAACAAGATGGCAGGCCAGAGCCTAAGATTTCTGTGATGGAAGTATTCTCATTATTTTGAATGCATGGAAGGAAAGGAAAATGGGACCATCTCAATGGACGGTGATTTACTTAACTAATAAGAAAAGAGTACAGAAATAGCAAACACATTGCTTTAAACTTTTAATAATTTGTATATATGGCGTATTTAGCTGTGGGGTCAGAAAGTTCTCACAAGATAACATTATACTAAATTATTATTTTTTAAATAAAAAAGGTAAATGAAGGTGTAGGTTTTATACAGTTTCATGTTAATTGCAAAACTCCTCTATTTAAAAAAAAAAAGCAGAAAACAAAACCTGTAAATTTTGAAAGAGATTAAGCCTCAATCAGTCAGAAAAAGTAACTCAAATGTAACGTAATGTAATGTGTATAATGGAATGTAATGTGTAATGCATTACTTAGCATAAAATGTAACTATGTAATGCAACTAGTTACTTTTTTGGGAAGTAATATTGTAATGCATTACTTTAAAAAGTAACTTTCCCCCAACACTGTATAAATTAATATATGTATTTAAATTCTAGTTTAATAACAAAATAAAAACTAAATGCTAAAACATATATTTTTAAAACGTATAACATTAAATCTTAAATAGTTATTTGTGTTATGTGTGCTTGTTCCATGTTTACCTGTTGCTTTTTCTACTATTGATTGCCCTATTATTGATTTCCCATTGAAGATGTGACTCCCAATCTGTGGTCAGTCTGACATTATTTAAACTGTCAAGTTGTCAGCAGCCTGTTAAGGCTTAAGTCGTCTCTCAGTGGCAGTGACGTTAGTGATTTGTGTGGTCTAATAAGCAGCTACCAAAAATTTACTTTAGAAGAAATTCATCTAAAATGTATCTGCTTGGTTTTTTGGTGTTACACATGCAATATCTACTCTCTTTGGCATTGCAATAACTTGTGCAAGTGAATAGGGTAAAATAAAAATGTTGTTTAAATATGAAAATTAGGTATGATTTCACCAAATATGCACTAGTTTGCATACATTTCTAACAAAGGAATCTGAAAACTGGAAAAAGTCAGGTACAAAGTTTTTGTTTCATTTTTCTTGACCTATTAGATTGGAAGGTTTTTGTAGAAGTGATTTTTAGATCTTCCGTTTTCTTGTTTAAATAAATAATACAGCATATTAATATACATACAGTAATATTATGATATATTAATATAAAATAATAATATAAATAATACAAGTAATACAGCATAATAATATACATACAATGAAATTATCATATATTAATATGCAATAATATTATAAATCATACAAATAATATGGCATAATAATATACGAGAGAAAAATTGTAGAATAAAATAATGTATGTAATGAAGCAAATTATTTATGAGCATATCATACATATATAACAGTTTATCTTAATGTTGTTGTGTTATTATGTTCTATAATGTAATGGTTTTGATTTACATTGCTTTTATTTGATTTAAAACTGTAATGCTATGAATTCTCAATGCAATTTAAATGAACAGCTTTCTAGTTTAACTTATTGTAAAAATTTATTTATTTATTGAGATGTCAAAGCTCTATTCTTAGCACTCATTGCTTCAGTCATTTTTAGATCTTGTATTTTTAGTTTAAATAAATAACACAGAATATTAATATACATACAATAAAATTATATTATATTAATATACAATAATATTATAAACACGGCATAATATTTATAATTCTAAAAAAAATAAAATAAAATGTTGTAATGAAGCAAATTATGTATAAGCAAATCTCTCAGTAAAACCTCTTAGATTAAAGATATAAATAAATGTCTTGAAACTGATGAAGTGCTGCTGAAGTGGAGATTTATTGATCTATGCTGAAGAAAAAAAAGTTTAGATTCAGATTTTTTTTATGTTCATAAATCATCCATGGACTCATTGTATGTGTCAATTATACGTTTATCAAATATTATTAAGTATTAAAGTTAAGATCATGTTCTGTAAAGATCATTTGTACATTTTCCACTGTAAATAAATCCAAGCTCAATTATTGATGATTAATATGCAGTGCTATAGACAACTTTTAGCTATTTTAATTTGTATTTTGACATTTTAGAACCCCCAGTTTCCAGATATTCAAATAGCTTTGGCTTGACCAAATAATATCCTATCCTAACCAAAGGATACATCAACAGAATTAATGCTTTTTTATTAAGCTTTAATGTCATGTATAAGAGAATATACACTTACAGTATGACTGGTATTGTTGTTCAGGGTATTGTGTATATCCGCCTGCTAAGTGCCGTATAGAATACTGTTTCCGGGTCCAAGCCGCTACTAATTATAATTGAGAAAGTATTTGTTTATGACCACTTTTTAGTCATATCACAGATTAAAGTGAATTTTATATACAATCATGGTGTACACAACAGTCACCAGACATGCTGCATCAGAGACATCAATATTTTAATTATTTATAAAAAATAAATCACTTTTTGGCCATCCGATATTAGGCATAGACATACAGTTGAAGTCAGAATTATTAACCCCCCTTTTCTTTTTTTAAATAATTCCTAAATGATGTTTAATAGAGCAAATTTTCACAGTATGTCTGGTAATGTTTTTTTCTTCTGGAGAAAGTTTTATTTGTTTTATTTTGGCTATAATAAAAAGTTTTACATTTTTTAAAAAACATTTTAGGGACAAAATTGTTAGCCCCTTAAAGTTATTTTATTCTTGATAGTCAGAACAGAACAAACCATCATTATACAATAACTTGCTAATTACCTTAACCTGCCTTAGTTAACCTAGTTAAGCCTTTAAATGTCTCTTTAAGCTGTATAGAAGTGTCTTGAAAAATATCTAGTTAAATGTTATTTACTGTCATCATGGCAAAGATTAAAAAATATCAGTTATTACAAATGAGTTATTAAAACTATTATGTTTAGAAATGTGTTGAACAAATCTTCTCTCAGTAAACAGAAATTGGGGAAAAAAAATAAACAGGAGTGTGAATAATTCAGGGGGGCTAATAATTCTGACTTCAACTGTATATATTGCAATTGTGATTTTTGAAAGTATTACATCGCTTTGTAAACTTTTATTATCATAATTAAACATTTTTTTACTTGTTCAAACTACTTAATTAAAATAAGCTGAAACAAAAAGCATAATTTTTGAGATCTCATTGGGACAACTTGTTTTCTTTGTTCAATCCACATAAATTTGTTAAAAAAGTTAAGTTACCTTAATCGATTTGTCTTGGGACAACATGAATGAATTGTGCGGAACCCTGCATTATTTTACAGTGTACTGTTTGTTGCATGTCCTCATACAGTTTGATAGAGCGCTTGGACCCGGTAGTCACTTTGTGTGACATCACATTTACCAAGTGGATTGTGTCCTGTAGTTTAAATCAACAGGCAGAGATTGATAAAGAGCTACACTGAACAAAAACACTTAAAAGTTTTCTTTCCATTAGATAAAAAAAAAGTCTAAATCCCCAAAAGTCTCAAATCTCAAAACTGACAAGTGCTATGTTTTTTGCCTGCGGTGTAACGCCTTTAGTTCCTATTCTCATCTCGATGCCACACCGCTGAGGATTTTAGCATCTTAATTTCAACCATCCGTCTCAGTCTTACGGCAACAAAATGTCACAGTCCCCGTGAGCGCTTACTGTTCGCTTGGCAAAGGACAGCAGCTTTGTCAGTCTGAATCGAGAATCTTTATTTGGCAGCTCACCGCGTCCCAGGCTCCCTTGTTTACTCGAACTCTGAAGTAGTTATTGATGTAATGAGTGCAAATGAATATGAGAACATTGGCATGCGTGTATACACGTGTGTGTGTGTGTGTGTGTGTGTGTGTGTGTGTGTGTGTGTGTGTGTGTGTGTGTGTGTGTGTGTGTGTGTGTGTGTGTGTGTGTGTGTGTGTGTGTGTGTGTGTGTGTGTGTGTGTGTGTGTGTGTTTGTGGGATCAGACGTGGGGTGTTAACGTTTCTGTGTCACGTGACTTTATAAACTGGACTCATTTGTCATGTTAAGAAGCCGTCAGGATGGTGTGTGGATGTGTTTGTGTGTGTTTAACCGCAGACAGGCTTAATGACTAGGGTTAATGCGGTCATTAAAACAAGGTCTTGCTTTTTCCCGGGGGTGCTTGCTTTAATATGCCCATGCTTAGCAGAGCTGTTTTAATGTCTTTATCCAGATGTGTTTGTGTATATGGCTGCATGTTGATTACAGAGCGAAAGCTGAAAGCTTCACAGTGAAGCCTGCGTGTTAGTTACTGTTGCCTAGTTTATCTCAGTTTTGCCGTGTTATGTTGTTTAATGTTTTTAAGTGAAATTGCTTTTATTTGATTTAAAACTGTAATGCTGTGAATTATCAATACAATTTAAAAGACTAATTTTCTAGTTTATCATTAAATGATATTTATTTGTTGAGATGTCAAAATCTAAATTTTCCTCACTCATTGCTCCTGTCTTAAGTGTCATAAATCATTTCAATGTGATTGTATACTTCTCAAGAAACATTTCTTCTTATAACCGATGTTCAACATCGTTGTATTGCTTTATTTTTTTGGGAGATCCAAAATACTAATTTTTGACCGCCACTTATAGCTTCACTTCACTTTTAACTTAACTTCACTTATAACTTGATTCAACTTCAATTAATTTAACAACTTAACAGATTAACTTAACAACTTCACAGACTTGCTGTAACTTTACTTTCAACTGAACCACTTCACTTTTAATTTAATTTAACTTCACTAACTTAACTTCTTAATTTCACTTCAAACCTCACTTTTAACTTAACTTCACTTTTAATTTTATTTTATTTCACGTCACTAACTTCACTTTACTTTTAACTTCACTTTTAATTTAATTTAACAACTTAATTTACCAACTTAACAACTTCACTTCACTTGATACATTTAATTTGATTTGAGTTAAACTAATGTTATATTATATTATATTATATTATATTATATTATATTATATTATATTATATTATATTATATTATATTATATTATATTATATTATATTAATATTGTATTATATTATATACTCTTCATCAAAATGTTTATATATACGTTTTATATATACAAATTATTTACTTATTTAAATTAACTTTTATTCTGTGTCACTGTGGTTGTGATGACATTTCCTAACTCCTATATTTAAAATGTTGCACATACACACATACACACACACGTACACAAATGCACATAAACAAACAAATGTGTGTGCGTTGAAGATGTCAGTTTGATGTGCCATCAGAGCCAGTGGCAGTGTGTTTCTCAGCTCTTGTCTTTCACACGTGTCACTCTCGTCTGTCATTAGCTCCGCCTCTCCAGCAGAGCCCCGGGGCCACGCTTACATCATCTCCCGCTTCACACGCTTCAACTGTCAGTAAGCTTCACTCGTTGTACTCTGCTGCATTAACTTTCCAAGGTCTTACGGAGACTTTCTCTGCTTCTAATTCCTTGAAAGTTCTCCAGATTCTAGCATTTGGCTTTTGTTGACATTGCATCAAAGTCACTTTCAAGCAAAGGCAGTTCACTTTCCGCCAATATTTGCAATGCCCCCGGGCGGCTATTTCGGGCATGCAATTTCCGTCTCCTTCAATGGGAAAATATGGAAGTCTCATAAACTGCTTGCAAAAATTCATATTTAATTTACATATTTTAAGCAATACAATTTTATATGAATGATTTCTAGTTGTCCAATATTGTTAAAAAAAATTATGTTTACACATGTGCAGTCTCAAGTGTTTCTTCAAGTCAATGAAGTCTGAAATGAACACTCCTCCTATAAAACTTGTTTCCAGAAATGCACTTATAAATCCTAGATTTGCTGTACATCTACAGATAAGACACTGTAAAAAATACTTGGTTCCACAAAGTCAATTTGTGTTTGGGTAAGATGATTTATTAGCTTTACAAATTTAAGTGAATTAAACATAAAACAATTATGATTTCTCCCCAAAAAACTCAAGAATTGTATTGTTTCAGCTGATTTTAGATAAATATAATTTTTAGAGTGTAAAGGGCAATTTATATGCTAAAAATATACAAACAAACAAACATGTAAATCAGGGCTTCTCAAAGGACCGCAAGGGTATTCAATCCAGACCCGACTCCATTCCGTATTGCAAGACCTTGTGTAAAGGATTTAAATTGTGGCTTTCCCTCAATGATAAATGCATACACCTTGCCAAAATAAAATCAGAGTTTTCCTGTGTAACTCTATTGTCATGATATCCAGTGATCATACAAGGCTTCATGGTGCGCCTGCTTTAACGCATCGCAGCAAAATGGTCATTTGAATGGATGAAGATGTCGATCACATGGAAAAGAACTTGATGAAGAGATTAGACCGTTTAAAGTTGAATAGGCAGATAAGTATGCGTTTACCTGTATTTTGCCACAGGCCAGCTTCTTGATTTGTAATAAGACAGTTGGAGTTGTAAAGAGTAGAAAGATGAAACACCACTATGAAACAAAACATGGACATTTTGAAAGGCAAGATCCGCAAAATAAAGATACTGTATAAAGACGGCAAAACTACAACACCTAAAGTTTTCATTACACATCTTTTGTATTTTTAACCTTTTTTTGGAGAGAAGTTTGGATGCAGACCTGGTGCAGTTGCTATCTGAACTGCATGCAGTGCTTTTTAATGCCCGCACCTGACCCTACCCCTCACAGTGACGTCATTAGCTCCATTCAGTGCATTGTGTCTGACATTACATCTCTGAGATATGCTATCTCAGCTTGTACAAAAATGAACAGGATTCCCACATTTACATTTTTATTTAATGTGTTTTGAATGCAAATTTTATTTTATTTAGAGAAAAATAGTGTTGCATGTTAACTGTTCCGCACCTTTGACATTAATAAAAAATCTAATTTGAACCTATTCATGTAGACATTGAGAACCCCTAATGTAAATAAAATTTCAGGCTTGTTGTTTTTTATATTTCACGAAACAAAATAAACACAAAATCACTGTGATTTTGTAGTTATTGACCTATGTATTAGTTATTGACTTCCAAATATAAAAACCTCTCATTATTAGGCAAAATTTCCACATCCAGAATTTCCAAGTGCAATCCTAATACAGGTTATATGTTAAAGGAAAATAAACATCATGCCTCAGAGCCTACTGAATAGAATGACATACCCCATCATCCCTCTCAGGCCAAGGGGCACCTCAGGTGGAAGTATGAGAAGAAACAGAATACATATTCACAGAGAGATAAACAAATAAAAGTATGTCCAGTTCCCGTGCGTGGGCCTCTACCAGCTGAGAGACCCTCACAACAGCACTGGCAGCACCTCCCATCCCCAGTTGGCTCCTTCGGTCACGGGCACCCGGCTGTCATGTCCCTGTGCCTCCCCATCATGACAAACGTTAGAAGGCTTCAGCTTCGCATTCTTCTCTGGAATTGTGACTTCTCTGAATTGTTTACAGCAGTAACACCCAGCCCCCACCCCCTCCCTCCCGGTGGACAGCAAGAGGTCTTGGCTTCTGGCAAACGGCAGTGAACCTTTCGCCCCTCACCATGTTGCTGTGGATGGCGGCAAGTGAATCTGGCCCCAAGCATCCACGCTGGCAGACTCAACTCTTCTGTCTGGCTGGAACCGCAAACTTCTCCCCGCGGCGAGGACTCTTCGACAGCATGTTCTTCCTTCTTCCTGGGTTTCAGCATCAATGTAACAAGGTTTAACTCCTTAATCCAGGGAAGGAGGAGGTGGAATACAGAAAATGTTTAAACACACAAATCAAGTGTTCCAGGCCCGGTTCTCTCATCTTCCTCCTTTTATGCTTTTGGAGCTCTCTCTCTTGTACTATAGACCAGGCAACACTTATCAGTGCTCGCACCACTGGCCTCGCTTAATTCCTATGGCTCTTAGCCATGCCCCCCATTTTATGACACAAAAGCCCCTTTCACACAGTGATACCGGTAAATATCTGGAAAATTTGTAAAATGACTTTATCGGTAAATTCAAAAAAGCGCTGTTCACACAGGCAAGGATATTTCAGATATTTTCCAGAAAAGACCATTCACACATCCATTCCAAAATACCGGTAAATTCTGACATCATCAACCAGAAATGACCTTTAAACTGCTGTGCTTGTACATTTATTTGTAAACATACAAGGGATCAGGCATTTGTTGATGGTTTCACTTTTTTAAAAACTTTAGCATTCATGCAGCTGCTTTGTCACAGAGACGTCCAAAGGCAGAAGCGCGAACTGCAGCTAAATGTTTACACATTTGACTACAGTACATTACAAATTCTGTGGATGGATAAGTATTGTGAACAACTTCGATGAAAATATGGAAAAACATTTTCGCATGTCGAGATGTACATAATGTGTGTGTGTGTTGGCGCTCACTGGAGCACGTGAGGCATGCAACTGAGTCAAAGCTTGAGAGTAAACAAACAGCGGTTTATCATAAGCATTTTAACATTTTTTTTCGAACATAGAAACGTTATCTGACTAACATCTAGCAGTGTTGGAATAATTAATCAATTCCACGCGTGTTCAATAAAAAATGTCAGGAGAGGGTTTTCTTTAAAATCACAAATCTTAGTAATATATTGGATACAAATGAATAACTCAATTCACAGAATTGTGGTATCCTCAATGCAATGCAAAACTTACATTCAGAAGGTGCACAACAATTTTTATTTCCTAACTCTAGCTTTTATTGGCAGCTAATATTAACAGTTCGAGTTTAGTGGAATTCGTTACTTGTCAATCATTCTCCACTCCTCCTTTGGCCGCACCCATACATACGTCATCTTTTTCTACGAATTCTTTGCACAACATCAAAAGCATAATTCTTCTCAACTGCACATATTCTGTGTTCAGTTTCAATGCATCTCTGCTCACAGGAAGTTTTGCTGCAGAGCTCAAGTTAATTTTAGACAATCGGGCCTTTGAATTTCTATCCGCTTCATCTTCTGCAAAAATGCTTCATTAGTATTCAAGGCATATCACACTCGAGAAGAAGTTTATTTAATGTATCACCTTTAAGCAATACAAGTTTAATGAAAAAAAAGTATAAATAAAATTAAAAAATTAAAAAGGGCCTGTTCACACATGAAAGGTCTGTATGTGTGAAAGGGGCTATTAGTGAGAGCAAATACTGAGGTCTGAGTGTATTTTAAACGAGGCACAAACTGTTCCAGTCCTTCAGCCTTCTTACTGTTGGACTGACAATATTGTTGCTCCAGGACCAATACACACTCTTGATATTGGAGCACGTTTTACTTGTGTAAATGGCATTTAGCAGGCCTATGTTCAGGTTTCCAGAGGTTTGAGTTCAGTGTCTTAAAGGTGACTCAGCTTTGACGTAATATTCTCAAGAATCAAGAGCTCACTGAACCCGGGCTATATATAGAAACAGTTGTATCTGCGACAGATTTATGCCATCCCTGAGAAGATACAGTGGGTTTTTATATGCACCTCATCACACACAGACAGCCGTGATCCATCAAGAGCCACCGTCCTTGGCCCCTTGCTCTATTAACATGCGCTCATGTGTGGCTGTAACACTCATCAGTATGGTTAAGTGGGAGGAAGTTTCTCAACCAGCATTCATAGGGAAAATTGTCTACATTTATGGTTACCTGCTGTTTATGACGTCACATCAGTACATTAATGGTGTACTGTAGTCACATTATTATGACTGAATTGCGTGCAAATGTAATGACTATTGGCAATAGTGCAGTAATGAATGAAGCAGGGCATGTCATTTTCAAAACAAGCTGCTTTCTGTTAGTTCGCATAGTAATTTCTCACCCTTAAGTGAAATTCCCCATTTCCTGTTTTTATTGAAATTACCTAAATTGAATTTAGCTGAAAAGTTTTGTGGCCAAAAAAAAGGTTAATTGTCAGTTGTAAAGCAATGAATGAAGCATAGCCTAAAATTCAAGCAGCTTTGTGTTGGTCAGCATGGTCAATTTGCATAATAAACATGAATACATTGAAACGTTTTCTGAGGAAATCTTTTGTGTTAAAGTAAAGTCCCTCATAGTGCATATCCTGATTGAAATCATCCAAATTTAGCTTCAAAATTTTGGCAAAAACATGTTTTGGCCAAAAAAAAGTTGATTATCGGTTGTGTAGCTGAATATAGCACAACATTTAAATTTAGGAGTGTAACAAAGAGTGTTGAAAAGAATTAGAAATGTTGTTCACACAGTTCAAAAAGACTCATCTCACAAGTAAGAATCCTTATTAGTATTAGTTAAAATTGAGAAATATAAATTGTCAACTGCATCCTCCATACAGCTGATATTGTAAACTATTGTAGTTTGTCCATGTAGTGCATGACGTAGATGCTGAACAGTCAATAAGTTCTGATCTAACATCAGATCTAATTCAGATCGAATTAAGCATCAGTGTTTCAGTCAATGATTTTAATCCCATCAAAATCAGTGCAGACCATCTACATAAAGGTTTGGCCAATCCATTTCTGTGTGTGCAAAATGGAGGGGAATCCCGCATAGTCCCGCATAGTCCTATAGTCGCATAGTCCCGCATAGTCCTACAGAGACAACAAAAACGGCTGAAAATGAATTGTGGCCAGAAAAGGACATTGCCGTGCACTAACTCATTTGCACAACCTCTTGTAAATTCGCTTCTATTCACAAATTTGTATTTACTTTTTATGTGATCTAGTCATGCGGATACTTAAATTTGCATTCAGTGTGAAACCAGCAGTAGATTTTAATTTACAATCTCAATAATTTAACCGCACATATAAATATTTAGAGTTATCGAATGTTCTTTATGTTCACATGACACGCAGTTAAGCAGATAAAAATATGTACTTTGGTCAAAGATATTTCCAAGCATAAAAAATATCTGATCTTATCTCCACTAAAATGTAATAAATTTGTACACACCAGTAAACTTGTCAGCTATATTTAGAACAAGAATCGTTTGAAATTCTTCAACCCATTTGGTTTTACCCATTTGTCAAGCCGTTTTTAATCCTTTGAAATATAATGTACTTTGGTATAATTATTTGTGCACTGGTCAAAATAAAAATGTTCCTTCATTCTTGCATAAATATGTCTTTTTACTTCTAGTGACTTGTGACTTTACGTCTACTCTCTTTTTTCCAGTTTATTTTCACATTGACATTATTCATCTTTTAAAAATTATTTTAATTAATAACTTTTCAAAAACTCCCAAACCCAGTTCTTTCACAAACCGTGTAAGCTTTTTTGCTTGATAAACTCCGATTGTAGAAATGTGCCAAAATCATCTTCTAAAATGTGTTACCTTTTGCTGTAGAATCTACTTCACTTTACTTCAACTGCTTTAAATTTGAAGTGTCTTTCACTTTGAAGAGCTGTCGTTTCAGAGTAGCTTCTCGTCACTGAATACCACATTATCTAAAAAAGCCAAGCAAAAGAACTATATTTCAAAGATGATTGTTCTTGTCTAAGCTGAGTTTTCAACGTCTTTCAGCGACTCTGGACCGATCATTTGGTTTTCTGCGTATCAATCTGCCATGTTTCATTTTGTTCTTTTTTTTTTTTTTTTAACACTCATGACTTTCTTTCTTTAAATATATAATGGAATGTGTATGATTAATGTATACATTCTCATAAATGCAGGTCAGAATACGCGCTGTATGCAGTTTAATTTTTGCATAAATGTTACTGAATAATGATAGAATATTATTTCAACCCTGTTTTTTTCTAACATTTCCTAAACGATTGATAAATTATTTCACCCACTTAAATTTTACATTTACATTCAAATAGATACTACCCAAGCATTACATTTTATATACAGTATGTGAAAATATAATTTGTATAAGGTTATTTATTTTATAATCTCATATTTGTCCCATTTTACTTTTTTTATTTTAGTTCCCTCATCAGCTGAAACATAGTTTATGTGCCTGATACACAGCACTAATTGTACAAATTCATGTTTTTGTTATTAGAATCTACTTCACTTAACTGTTTTAAATTTTAAGTACACACTGAAAAAAAGATTAGTAAATTAACAGATTTCTGTATTTTATGTTTGTTTGTTTGTTTTTCCTATTTTATTTATGTATTTAGGTTATGCATTATGGGACTTTGTTCAAAGTTTGAAAGATATTTTTGTTACCATTTTTAATAGTAATAGTAAACTAATATGGTCTGTATTGGTGTTGTTAATTACATTACAGAAACCTGGTAATAAACTGCTAGTACTTTTTTTGTTATTTTACACACTTTACTTGTATATTGTTATTTATACAATATATTGTAGTGCTGTACAATTTGGAGAAAAATCTCAATTTGCAATTTAAAAAGTGACTTTGATCTTTGATGAGGTGGTTTTAATAGTACCAAAGAAAGACCAAGCATAATCACTATGCTTCTGTTAATTTAAACAATTTTTTTCTAACAGAATTGTCAGTTGTCATGACAAATTAAGAAAATAACTACAGTATTTTAAATCCATGTAAATGAATTCTATATAACATCTTATATATAAATTTGTGGTGGGCCGTTATCTGCGTTAACGTACTGCCTAACGGACTCTTAACGCACAATAATTTAAAAATATCGCCATTAGTCTACGCTCAAAGTTGGGTTGGGAGCTGGATCTATTTTACGCCAGCTATGATGACTTTCACTTTGATTTTTTAGCGCGGATGTATACCTGACCGATGAGCCATCTGAGAAAATGCCCTTCTGAATCAAACCAGCAGGATGCCTGACTTTAACTGTAGTTCATTCATGCCCCGTGACAAACTGGGGTATTAGACGCTAATAAGGAGTAAGGACTGGGGAGATTGTTTTGGAATTTAATAAAGCACGCCAAATGGAAAGAAAAAAAAACTTCCGCATTTCGTGATGTGTTTGTGTGTGTGCGGTCCTTTTACTGAGAGCTGCATGTGTGGATATTGTAAGAAAATATGGTGAAAAGTCCTACATGGCGGTGGGTGTTTAATTCAATAATGCCACTAATAAATGCATACTCCACATGTCTTAATTCCATTTCTGTTTAGTTCAGTTATGACTTTAGTCGGATTAAGGTGATCAAAAATCACTGTTTGGAGCTGCCTACAGTTCAAAATTCATGTTTAACTGAATAAACAGTTAATAAAAACAAGTACATCTTATTCTATTTATTTATTTTTATCACATTATCATAGTAGAACAGTTTGTCAAGCAGTTTGTGATGCACTTTGGAAACAGGAGATGAACCCCTGGTCTAATGCGCCAACTGGCTTGAGAAACCCATTCTCAAAGACTTATTATTTGGGTAGCACACATATTCTAATGCCTTCGGCAGAATTCAAATGAGCCATTTTAATCTAGATTAATCTAGATTTAAAAATAATAATAATCTATGCCCACCTATAATATAGATATATAAAACCTTTACATTTAAATTGTCACTTTTTTCACAAATTTTTATGATATTCATGGTGCACTGACGATGCTTTTGTACACAATTTTAGATTTTACTTCATAACATAATGCACAGTTATCACAGCTGATCTGCGATAGACGGTGGAGAACTTGTTCGCTTGTGTGTCTGGATCCACAAGTATCACTGTAACTTCCGAGAGGGGAGAGGAAACGTTCCCTCTTGCAGACAGGTCATAAATCCACACACTGAGAGAGAGAGAGAGAGAGAGAGATTACAGCTTTCATTTTTAATTTACTAAAATATTCTAATTTACTATAATATTCTATGTGAAGCTGCTTTGACACAATCTACATTGTGAAAGCGCTATAGAAATAAAGGTGAATTAAATTTTTTCCATATCAGTGAAAAAGGGGCTCATGGGTTCTTTTGTTACAGCTGTTTGCTTTTCAAGTAGTTGGAGCATTTTAATTAGACTACTTGCGCTCGCTTTCTTCACCATAGTAATAATCAAAATAATCGCAGCTTTTGCATTGCGAAAATTGCACTTTTTCAAAACGTGATATCGGTTTAAAGATGATTAATCTTGCAGGCCTAATATATTGTCTCAAATTACTAAAAAGGCCAATAAAAGTCACTTTAACTGCAGCGCTAAATCAAAATCCAACAAAGCAGATATCAAGGTCCTGTAATCCAATTCATAATGTAAATAAACTGAAAACATCTGTTAATCACAAATTCCGTAAACTGTTAATTAACAGATATTTTTTGTAGTGTAGCTAAAGTTTATAATTTGATTTCAGATTACTGTTTAATTCAAGTTGAGATCTTCATTCAGTGGCTCAGGACAGACCAGACAGCTCATTTGGTTTTCTACCTTCTTTGATCACACCAGATCTCCATTTCCACTGTAACTGTGAGTGTGTGTGTCCCTTTCTGCAGAATCCTTCATCTGAACGTCTGTCCTTTTAAGACAGGATCAGAATATCAAACTCTTGTGTTTTTCGGTCCCTCAGTCCCCCAGTGCTGGGATTTGGATCAGCTGTACATTGAGAGCGAAGGGTAATCTCTGGCTTCTGGCTCTGCATAAATCAAAGAGCCGACTTAATATTTAATTATGCTCCAGGTTCTTCTGCTTCTTTTTTCTCACTCTCTCTCTCTGAAGCTGAGAGGAGCATATTCTGCCTTTGTAAGGGACTGGCTGAACAGCTAATCACATACAATCATGCTAACAGCACTGAGGTCTCTCGGCTTAACAGAGTCAAGTGGTGTTTCATCAAACAAAAAGTGAAATTAACCAAATTTCAGCATCACTGGATATGAGCAGGTGTGTGGAGCTGTGGCGCAGCTGTTTGTTCATGCGCTCTGGCTTTTCCTGGAACTGTGGTGTTGATGGAAGTGATGCAGGTTCGAGTTTATACTGATTCATTGTACTGGATCTTTGGATTTGGAATACACTTAAAACTATTTTGCTGCTTGTTTAAACTACTTATTTAAAATAAGCTGAAATAATAATTTTTTTCTTAATTATTTTACGCTTGATCTACTTTTGTGTAAGAATGGATTTTAATTGCAGCAGTTCGAATGACTAAAAAGTATAGGTGGGCATAGATTAATTATTTTAATCTAGATTAATCTAGACTAAAATAGCTCATTTGAAATCTGCCAAAGGCATTCAGAATATGTGTGCGACCCAAATAATAAGTCTTTTAGAACGGGTTTCGCAAGCCAGGTGGCACATTAGACCAGGGGCTCATCTCCTGTTTCCAAATTGCATCACAAACTGCTTGAGAAAATATTCTACCGTGATAATTGGTGATGAAAATAAATGATGTTCAATAAGATGTACTTGTGTTTACTAACTGTTTATTCAGTTAAACATGAATTTTGAACTGTAGGCCTACATAAGCTCCAAACAGTGATTTTTGATCACCTTAATCCGACTAAAGTCATAACTGAACTAAACAGAAATGGAATTGAGACATGTGGAGTATGCATTTATTAGTGGCAATATTGAAGTAAACACTGTGATCAGTAAACACCGACATGTAGGACTTTTCGTCATATTTTCTGACAAGAGCCACACACACATTGCGAAATACAGAAGTTTTTTTGAATGAAATGTTCATGAGTTAAAGTGAAGCTCCCAAACTGCAGTTGAAGTCAGGCATCCTGCTGATTTGATTCAGAAGTGCACTTTTTTGTCAGACGGCTCACCGGTCAGGTATACATCTGTGCTAAAATATCAAGGTGAAAGTCACCATAGCTTGCGTAGAATAGACCCAGCTCCCAACCCAACTTTGAGAATAGATTAACGATGATTTTTTATTATCACGCTATAAGAGTCTCTCGTTAACGCAGCACAATAACGCTGATAACAGCCCACCACTACTAAAAAGTTAACAATATGATGGTAAAAAACTGTACATTTATAGTCAAACCAAACTACGATCTGCAATCTTATACCAAAAACAGACAGAATGCGAGCAGGTATAATAGCTAAAATATGTGTCAAAACGTTGCTGTTATGTGATTGTATTGTATTGCAGTATGAAGCAATTGAGTGTTAAGTCAAAAGTAAATCACTGAATACTTAAAATGAAATGATGTAATGACAATAATTCACTCTGGTTATGCTGAATTAGTTACAAAATAGCTGTATAAATGATAAAACATAAAATGATAAAAACATATGATGTTAATTGTAGCCGGCATAAATGTATTAAAAGTTACCAGAGAGAGAGAGAGGATGAGCAGAGAGTAAGGCGCAAAGAGAGAGCCAGATAGCAGTAGCCAGTGAAGAAAGACTCCAGAGCAGAAAAAGAGCAGAGCAGGAAAAGAGAGAGTAAAATTTACGATCCAATTTTGTCCTCTCCTCGACCAAGTGACCAAAGCACAAATACTGAGACATACAGACTGCCCAATCAACGTGACAACATCGTAAAACCCTCAAAGTACACACACATCTGCTTGATGAAATACTTGCATCTAATTACATCTGTAACTTATTTCAATTGTTGACTGTTTTGTACACCTTAACCCAGCCTTAAACATGCAGGTTCGAGTTTATACCGATTCATTGTGCTGCATCTTTGGATTTGGAATGTAGTCAAAGCTATTTTTGCTGCTTGTCTAAACTACTTATTTAAAATAAGCAACAAAAAAAAAATATAATAAAAAAAAAAAAAATATATATATATATATATATATATATATATATATATATATATATATATATATATATATATATATATATATATATATATATATATATATATACATATATATATATATATATATATATATATATATATATATATATATATATATACACATATATATATATATATATATATATATATATATATATATTACATTTTTCCTAATTGTTTTATGTTTAACCTACTTAAGTTTGTGTAAGAATGGATTTTAACTGCAGCAGTTCGAATGGCTAAAAAGTATAGGTGGACATAGATTAATTATTTTAATCTAGATTAATCTAGACTAAAATGGCTCATTTGAATTCTGCCAAAGGCATTCAGAATATGTGTGCGACCCAAATAATAAGTCTTTGAGAACGGGTTTCTCACGGGTTTCATACACCTTAACCCAGCCTTAAACCTGGCCATACTACCAAACCTGTCATTAACCCTACCCGTGTACCATCTCAATAGTGTTCTGCCTCACATTATGAAAGTGCATTTTATTTATATTTTGATGCAAGTACCTAGTAGTTAAGGGCACTTAATATATAGTTGTACCATAGATGTTTGTTGGTACAACATGAATGAATTGTGTTGAACCCAATGTTGATGACGACAACATTGACATAGCAAACCATGAGATATGTAAACTTGGGATTGCCTTTCAGGTATTTTAAGTCGAGGTGCTATTTGTTTTTATACTAGTTTTTTTTTATATATTTATCGTTGCACTAATGTCCAAAAGTAAAGATTTGGTGTTATTTATTACTTGATCGTTCAAGCTACCTCACAGAAGTGCTCTATTTGTTAACAGAGTTGTTGAATGTTAAAATAAAGTGATTTAAAATAAAAAATAAGGGACATCCTAGATCTGTTTCTTTGCTCTTCATTCTTTTTTTATATATTATAGATGCATAGCTAGCCCAACAGAGCCTAGTTCCTCTCAAGGTTTTTTTTTTTTCCCTTTACTTTGTCAATTGGGGATTTTTTTTTCCTTGCCACAGTAACCACCGGCTTGGTTGTATCGGGACTTGTAGAGCTGCGCTTCAGTGGATTTACTTTTCAGTGTTTGAACTTTTGAGCAGTGAAACTTAAACCGCACTGAACTAAACTTAAAGGTGCAGTAGGTGATTGTCTTCAAAAACATTTTTTTGTTGTGCTGTTTTGAAAGTCTCTTCACAGTCCAATAGTAATGGTTACAGTAAATGATCTAAATGTGTTTATATGTATTTTTATATTCGGGGTAAGGCATAAAACTAAAAAATGTTTATCCAATTAAATAATGTCGGGCCGACATCTATAATTCCCATAACTATTTTAAACTGACAGCAAATGCAGATTTGGACTTCTGCACATCTTTGTTCACACAGATCTGCCATTAGCGTGTGCCCACCTGCATGAGCGCCATCCGTTCACGACAATCACAGACGCGGTGAAATCACATGCTGAATTGAAACTTTTGAAAATTCTGAATCAATATTGGAGTTACTTTTGCACGCTGGAGGAAAGACGACACCATAGCTGAAGTATTACTGTTAGCTTTTGTTGTGTTATGAATGGCTTATATACACAGATGTGTTGTTTAGCCACTAAAATCTCCTGGCAAAAGAGTGATGTGACTATTTTCAGTTTTATAAGGTCCTTTTACAGCATCGATAATGTAGATTTATATTTAGTTTAACAACAAAACATCAGTAAATAGCGCTATTCTGCCTAGCCTGCTTTACTGAGCTGAAGTTTCTTTTATATTCACATTGGGTCATTTTTGAACAATGACAGCCTTCCTATATTGTTTACTATGCTACCCTGAATATTCCTCTGAAATAGCATGTAAATATGGCTTAGTAATAAATGAAATTCCTGCACGCCGCCGGCCAAACACTAACAAACCGTTACATTTCTAAGTGGTGAATGACATGAGCTAGTGGGTTGTCTGCTGTTGTGTCGCGGTGCTCGCGTTCGCGATTTCAGGAGGCATGGCTTTGAATCACTGTCCCTCCCTGCCGTCCAAAGATAATATGCTAAGCGGTGAGCATTTTGGCAAATCACCTACTGCACCTTTAACTAAACGTCAACTCTGAAATCTGGACTTTACTAGTACTATGTTAAGCTGCTTTGACTCAATCTACGTTGTGAAAAGCGATACATAAATAAACATGAATTGAATTGAATTTAACTGAATTGAACTGAATTGAATATCGGATCGGGTTTTGGTATTGCTAGATACTCAAAATCAAATGACTCTGACTTGACTCTGACTGACCTAGAATATATAAAAATGCATATACTGTAAATACATTTAGATCATTTAACTTAATCATTACTATTGGAATGTAAAGATACTTTTAACCAGCACAACAAAAAATGTCTCTCAAGATAATCACCTACTGCACCTTTAAGTAGTTTAAAGTTTTTATAAATACATTTTTTCTAAATAACAAGATCTACTGATTGTAGGGGGGAAAATACTATGGAAGTCAATGACTTTTTAAAAATTCGTCAGTATCTTCCTTTACATGCAACAGAAGAAAGAAACTCTCTCAGGTTTGGAAGAAGTGGAGGACGAGTAAATGATGACATAATATTCATCTTGGGTTGAACTGTCCATTTAATCAAACATTAGTGTGTTCAGGAAAGGTGAAAAAGTGAACAGCTGTTGAATATTTCCCCAAGTCACTCATATGTAGAACATATGCAAAAGAGGTCATCTGTTTTCTGAATAGGTCAGGCTCTTTCTCTCTCTCCTATACAGTCTTATGGGCTTTCCGATGTATAATTTTCTAGCCAAGCGGTGCATAGCAAATAAGTGTCAAGAGTCTGATCTGAAAAAACAGCAAAAAGCAAGTGCAAAAAAAAAAAATTGCAATACGGTGAAGCAAAAATGGGATGTGTGCTTTAATTTGCTGCTCTTTTTCTCTCTAGCATCGACTTCACATAAAAAAATCTCACTTAAAATCTTTTCGCTGATGGAAAAGGCATAGTTGGCAGTTTAGAGCATTGATCTGCTTGGACCATTGGGAAATGATTATTGTTTGTATATGTGTGTGAGTGTTTGTGCGTGTATATATGTGTAAGTGTTGATTTGAAAGCACTGCGGCGACCCTACTTCAGGTCTATTGGTGTTAGTGTGTGATGGAGACTTTTCTCACCTCTCTAACACACTGCCACAGTCTCAATGACCTTTCCTGCCTTCAGGGTGAGCACAATGAGTTTGCCGTCGATATGTTCCAGCAGTGCGTGAATGACTGTTTGACTGCTCTTAATAACATTTGAGGATGGTTTTTAACAACATTGCAGAATGGTTTCTCACTCCACTGAGCCGTGCCGTGCATTAGTCCTAAATTGGACATAAGCTGAAGCCTACAGAAACCGAAGTGAGAACTGCGACACGGGTTTCAATATTCTGGGTTAAATCAATGCTTTACTAATCACTCTTGTTTGAGTTTTGTGAGTGTGTGTGTGTTGAAGGCAAACTATAGAGTAATGAGACATTCGTCACCATCCCTGAAGAGCAATTGAATTGTTTTAATATCTGTTTAATTGCCATAATCTGCTTCACTGAGCTGAAATGCAGGCATACTTAGATGCAGAGACAGAAAGAGGAAAACTGCTGCTTTTTTGTTGTCTTTCAAATGTATCTTTTGTCAAATTATTTTAATCAATTTATTTTATCAAGATATATCTAGCCGCAGACACACACACATTTCAGAACACACTATCCCGGACGCACAATCCATGTAGAGGAAAACCATGCATGGTTAAAGATGGATTAGTCTTCTTCTATTATTTTCTTGTTTAACGGCGACTAACTCATTAGAAGCTTTTGAAGCACCTATTGTGATTAAGACAGTTCATGCTATGATTACTGCTTGTTCAAACTTTAGATTTATAATGAGCTGAATCAAAACCATTCTTGAGATTTTTTTGACAACTTAAATGTTTTATGTTCAAACCACTTCAAATTTGTAAAATCCATCAAGTTAACTTAATCAATTCATGTTAGGACAACATAAAGGAATTGTGTGGAACACTATTTTTTATAGTGTATGTGACCCTGAACCACAAAACTTGTCATATGTGTATCTTTGTAGATGGAAATTTTTCAATTGTTGTATACTTTGTTAGGATAGGACATCATTTTTCCGAGACACTACTCGAATCTGAGGGTTAAAAAAATAAACAACTAAGTTGTCTAAAAGAATTTCTTAGTGACTTGAATTACTAATCAAAATTTGAGTTTTGATGTGTATAGACCTTTTTCTTAGAACGCAAAATTACCCATTATACTTTGCATGTATGCACAAGGAGAATGCTAAGAACTTCTGGTCGGCAACTGATGTGTATAAACCATCACATTTGGACAGCTTTGAAATGATAGTTTTAATCTATTTCACCTGCTTTTTACCTTTTTACCTTCATCTTTGTCGATCAGCACCACCTCCTGGACTTGATCATTTAAAAAAGTTCGATCTAATAGCTGGAAAACAGCTGCTGCGAGGGATTTTCGCCTCGTTGTCAGACGGCATCTTCTGCTGTTTAAATGAAGCCTTGTCATAGCTAAAGCCAACAGTTTCTCTTTCTTTAAAACATGACTAGCCCAAACAAATGGAGTTTACCAAAATGATTGACACACACACACACACACACACACATAGCCTATGTACTGTCCCACTTACACTAATTTAATAACTGTGACAAAGTGAAAATAAAGTGACATTTTGAAATGACAGAAAAACACAAACTGTGGTAAATACAACACACTAAATGACACATAAACTCGCGATTAGAATGAACATGCAGATCAGCCAGCAGAGTATCAATAACAGACTTTTATCGATCAGTTCTGTAAAATGCATGACATGCTTGTTAATTGTCATGCCAGTAATCTGTTTTGCTCTATGATGCAAAGAAGAAGTTGTGTGTGTGTGTGTGTGTGTGTGTGTGTGTGTGTGTGTGTGTGTGTGTGTGTGTGTGTGTGTGTGTGTGTGTGTGTGTGTGTGTGTGTGTGTGTGTGTGTGTGTGTGTGTGTGTGTGTGTGTGTGTGTGTGTGTGTGTGTGTGTGTGTGTGTGTGTGTGTGTGTGTGTGTGTGTTGAAGAACTGCTGAGCTAACAGCTGACGGGCCGGGGAAACACACATACACTGTATTTCGGACAACAGTCACGTAAACTAGGAGAACATTTTTCTCTCGCTCTTGAATCACATCTGACAGATTATAATGGCTTAAACACACACCTTTCAAAGTTGTGTCACAACAAATACTCCGTTATCCACTTAAACACTATTGAAAATTATTTTCGGAGCGCAAATTACCTATTGTAAATACTGTAAATGGAAGTTCTAAGCATTCTACGGAAAGACGCTGGTCGCTATGGCGCCCTCCATGCAGCAGCCAAGAAAAAGGTCTACACAGTAGTAAGTTTGCAAAATGTTTTCATGGAACATGATCTATAACATTCTAATGAAATTTGGTAAAAAAAAAAAAAAAAAAGGAAAGAAAAATGTATAATTTTTGCAAAACTATACCTGTACAACTTAAGGTTTTATGTTCCAGGGTGAAGAATATACCTAAAAAAAATTATGATTAAATGTCAATCTGTTTATAATAATATCAATTACAGCTTCTATGCGTTATTTGTAAATTCTAAACGTATTATAATTTATTTAACAATCACCAAAACAATTCAATTGTTTAATGACTTGTATAAGGATGGATGGATGGATGGATGGATGGATGGATGGATGGATGGATGGATGGATGGATGGATGGATGGATGGATGGATGGATAGATGGATGGATGGATGGATGAACAAGGTTGGATGGACAGAAAGATAGATAGATATATTGACGAACTGATGGGCAGATAAATGATTTCAAACGTAAAGTAATCTTTGAGCTTCATAACTGTATAGATGCCCACTGGTACGGCACAGTTTTTCTACTTGATAGAGTTCTTGAGGTTGTTGGAGGTTATTGAACACGCTTCAGCAGCTTGAGCTTTGATGGCTGTGAAGCCGAGGTGAGTTTTAGCCCGGCTCGCATCACTTTCCATTTCCTCCTCTTTTCCCCGAGGTAGTTTGAGTGTCTCAGAACCTGCTAATCTCTGGGGATTTTCACGCACAACCGTCTCTGGAGTTTACAGACAGTATTGTGAAAAACAAAAACACTGGCAGCTCTGGGGGAACTGGAAAACAACCCCCGTTACGGCAATGCCATCATTACTGGCATATCAGAATGCACATCATCAAGAGCAGTTAAGACCACACCAGGTTAATCTCCTTTCACAGATTTACTGGACAGATTAAAAAAAACTACCATCTCAGTTTATGATCTGACATGCAGATGGTGCAGTCAGAATTTACACTTGCACTATGAATTCACCCTGTCTGTTTCAGAGAGTTTTGGCTGGTATTGGGAATATTTAATTCATGCTGCTCACCATATGAATAAATCTACTGTTTTCAGTCACGTGATGAACTTTGAAACATAGCAAAATGTGCATTTAAATTAACATTCATTTCAAAATAGCTGCACGATTCTGGTTAAAATGAGAATCGCGATTTTAAAAAAAATAATAATAATTATTTATTTTTGCCTTAAATAAAGATCCCAATTTTCTCACGATTCTGTAGATGTAAAATAAAGGTTATGAGTGCATGGACTATTATTATTGTTTTTCTCAAACATGTGGTAAAGCAATAGGCTTTGTGTAGCTGTACTGTTGGTTAAAATGCTAATTTTTGTATAGCTAGACTTGGAATGGTGGACTTGAACAGACTTTAGATTTGTCCTTATCATTAATGCTGATGATAATTCTAATATTGAATTATTGTGTTTGAGACATATGCTTACAATCTGTAATTTTCTGCTTAAAATCTGTTTCTGATGTGATTTTCGTGAATACAGAAGACTGGGAGGGTATTTTTGCATTTCGGTAAGCTATATCTGGCAACACTGTTGATTAACAATGAACAAATAAATAATCAGAAAATTATTACTTCAATACCAGTAAATGTAGATGGATGGAATGCATTCTAGACAGTATTGGATGTTTTTAAATACAGTATTAACTCATTGAGTTTTCTTTGAGAAATTACTTAACATGTTGTTTAGTGTGTTGCAAACATTGTGTCTTCAAATATAAACCACGTCATGTGTACAATACTGTATACACAAGTCATAGTGTAAAAACCATTGTCCTTAAATGGATAGTTCACCCAAAAATGCGAATGTACTCTCTAATTTCAAGTGGTTTTAAACCTTTATGAGATTTCTTTTTCTCTTGAACACAAAAGATAATATTTTAAAGAAAGCTGAAAACCTGTAATTATTGATTTCCATTGTAGGAAAAACAAATACTATGGAAGTCAGTGGTTGCAGTGTCCCAGCTTTTTTCTAAAAAGGATATTTTGTGTTTACTGAAAAAAGTAAAGGGTGAGTAAATGACATTTTCATTGTCTTTGTCATCAACTATCAATTTAATACCTCTGTCATAGTACATGAGTATTTAGTAGAAACATTGTAAAAATTACCTTTGTATATCTGTCATCTATTTGGTAAAAAACCCAGTAAAGTGGCTGTTGGTATGAATGGTAAAGCTAGACATCATCTAATATATTCTGCAAGACATACAGATTTTCTGAAAGAACTGTGTGCAAATGTGAGGCGAAGTTGTGTTATTATAGAGCAGAATCTTCTACATGGTCCTAATCAGGCTTGATGAGCGAGCTTCCATGAAGCACAATAATTACCAATCAAAACATGTTTGAAAGTGAAAGATTTTGTAGAGTTTGGGAAGATTTTAGAGAGTTTTGGGAGCTGGACTTCTGCCATGATAACACGGAAAGAGAAAGTAATCAACATGGCTTGAAATTGTTAACCCCTGGTCATCCGAAACACCAGATAAACGGAATCCTGGGTTATCTATAGTCATCATTCACACTGCAAATACTATACTTGCACTGCAAAAAAAGTTGCTGTTGACAGTTTGTTGATGCCAAAATTTAACCTTTAAAATTACAGTCAGAAATTGAAATGTCTACATTTTATGGTAAATTACCCTAGTTTGTACTTTCTTTATCATACAAAAAGTATGAGTAATTGAGTTTAAATTAATGACATCTAGACAATTTGTCTTTGTTACACATATAAAAACACAACCATAAGCAGGTGGGGCTGAGAAAGTCATGATGAACCAAAAGTCATAAGCAACTTTTGCCACAAGAAGAGAAGAAACACTAATATATACACTACCTGACAAAAGTGTAGTCGCCTATCCAAGTTTTAGGAACAAGAAATAATACCTTATAGTTCATCATTTGGTATCTGAAGTGGCTTATATGGAAGGCAAAGGCCTGTAGATTAGCCTCTTACTTTACCAAAATAAAAAATGATCATGCCTTAATTTTTAATTATTTAATTAGGACAGCAAGGTCTGACTTTGCTCAGACAAAAGTCTTGTCACTTAACAGAAATAATGTACAGCAGGGGTGCTCAACCCTGATCCTGGAGATCAACATTCCTGGAGACTTCAGGTCCAACCCTGATCAAACACACCTGAACCAATTAATTAGGAACAGCACTTAATAATTACAGGCAGGTGTGTTTGATATGGGTTGTAACTGAAACCTGCAGGACGGTGGATCTCCAGGAACAGGGTTGGTCACCCCTGATGTACAGTATAGAATTTAAAGGTGTGGTTCTGTGGAAAAATAGTTAACATTGTGACTCCCATGAGCTTGGACTCATATCTGGTGACTGGGCTGGCCAATCCTGGAGCACCTTGACCTTCTTTGCTTTCAGGAACTTTGACATGGAGGCTGAAGTTTGAGAAGGAATATTTGGTAGTATTTGTTGCTCTTACAAATGGGATTAACGACAAGCCTTTTGTCAGCACCATCAAACAAAAATAAAAAGAGCTGTAGTAATTTCAATCAAAAAAGCATTCAAATGTAAGCGTTGTGCAGGAACTCCATTCACACGCTTTCCTACTTTTGATGTGTTACTTTTCTCTCACCAACTGCCCATTTTCTGTTAATGATATGACATGAGCCTCGTTGCTCTATTTCTAATTGGCTGTCTGTTTCCAATCATCCAGCAGCAACAAGCAAACACTGACCAAACAGAGCACTGCTATAAAGGGTTAACACCACAAAAAGCAGTGCTAACCCTGATCCAGAGAAGAGTTTCATAACTATGGGTGAAAAGTGGTGCTAACCCAGCTTTCAAATTAAAATCAGTTTTTAGCACTACAACAAACTGGGATTAAGCACAGTGTGAAAGCCCTAATAAAAAAGCCCTGTTGGTTTTTGTACTTGTTGCTTTATTGTGTCACACTTGGCCAGAACACAAAGCAAAAATCTTGCTGAACTTATAAGCGGAATTTCAGGCTATTCTTGGAATAAAGGTCCACTCATCACAGAGGAGGCAACTGCACCTCTATTGTATTCACTGGTGATGTATTGAGTGTTGGTTTGCTGAAAACCAAACAGTTTTTCACTAAAACTGAGAAACGCTCAACCTTGTAGTGCACTCAAGTGCTACACCTTCTCATCTCCTCTCATCTGAATATTCATGAACCCCTCCCTTACGCATGCATAATTAATCCGATGTGTGGAAGAGATTGAAATCTCAACACAAATGGCTTTTATTATTCAAATATTGAAATATTAATTGCCATTATGCATGTTTTCCAGGTGGGAGCATGTCAAGAATACTCTGAAGTGGAGCTTGCTTCTCTCTTTAGCATATGAGGCCTTCAAATGCTTACAGATTTGTGTTTCATAATATAGTGACAGTGAAAAACGATCGTGTTTTCTCTCCCATCAGGTGAGAGATTGACAGAACTTGTGATTTTTTTATTATTATAATTTTTTCATTACTGGATACGGCTGCTGTAGTGTTAATACAAACAGGTTTTCAAGTTATCACTTCCAGGTAGATGCTTTCGTATTGTGTTTTTTTTTTTTTTTTTTTTTTTTTTTGCAGTACTAAACGTGTATTACAAAATTTAAAAATAAAAATGGAGTAAAATAATGATTTTTCTTTTCATCATAGAGATACTTAAAAAAGGAAAAAAAAAAAATATATATATATATATATATATATATATATATATATATATATTTTTTTTTTTTTTTTTTTTTTTTGGCTAAATAAAGGGATTCATAATAGTCTTATAGTCTTGTGAAATAAATTGATCAAAGTCCAGAAGAATCCATCATATGAAATGTAGAATCCATATCAAGTTATAAGTCATAAACCGGTGTGTGACTGCAGGGCACGATGGGAAATGTAGGCCGGGAGAATTACAGGGAATGTGTTCTCCAGTGATCTGCGAGGGTTTAATGGCTGGTGATTATGGTAGTGTGATTTAAATACACAAAATCAAGTCATGTAGTCTGAACGACATGGCAATCTGGTAATGATCTTGCTTTGTAGGACTCTTAATACTTACTTAGCTAAGCAATTGAGTTAACAGTTGTTTCAAGCATATGCCTGCTTTGCCCTGCACTTTTCCCTTCAATGATAATGGATAAACATTTCTTAAACATTACTTTAGATTGAATTTTATGTAGTTTTAGACACAATTATTAAAATTTAAGTTTTATTCACTTCAAATTGAAAAGTTTTCATTTGATTTTGAGTTGGACTAACCATATAGGTTGTTTTCAATCACACGTTCTGATGACGTGGAAATTTCAGATGGAGGGCAGGAAGTAATAGAATAAATGGGAGACATAGAGGAAAGTCCACATTTTTTTTTTTATTTAAACTATATTTCAAAGTAGATATGAACAGAAAATAACCACATATGCTGGGCATGATCCTTGTATCAGGACAGAGTTTTTTACTTAACTAAAATGTATATGACTGTCATCAAGGCGATAGATAATGTATAAGCTATAAAGTTACATGAAATAAATACTAGTATAATGTTTGAAAGCGTACTTTTGATAATTACTTGAATTAGCTGTCATAGTAATTATACTGTTGCTGTGGTACAACACAACTGTAATAATAAACAAATAATTGAAAAGGCTTCAGTTTCTATAATTATACACATTCACAATGCCCCACAGTTTTACAGTTTATCAGTTTTCTATGCTACAGTATTTGGTAGCATACATTAACAAAGAGTTGTACACATTATACATTTTACTATGTTGTTCAAAAACATGTTTATTATAAATTAGTATAGTTTTTTTTCCCATGCAAATATCTTCCAGACATCACGAAACAACAGATGAAAGTATACAAAAGCATGGACGCTTAGTCTACATCATTATTTATTTATTTATTTTTAATAGGGATAAGCGCTCCACAATAATAACTGTGTAGTTTTATCGCAAGGCTAGCATTTCTTTTTTGTTTGGTCAATGAGCAGCATAACTGTCAACCAACATTGACCGCTGCCACTCATATAAATGTTAACATTTTGGTTGTCTATTCTGGCAAAACACCAGTAAGGACTTGGATTATTGCAAAACAAGATAGTGATTTCATTGCAGCGATTACATGGGAGCGTATGTTAATTATATTCTTCTGGATTTTGTCTAAGTTTGGTGGTGTATGTATCTGATTTTTATGTAACACATTAACATATATAGACAGACCTATAATCTTTTTTGGTGCTGGAACGAATGATCACGTTAAAAAAAAAAATCTTTACACATAGATGAATTGAATAAATGTCTATTACATGCCGCCTTTTCTTCCGTTTTTCAGCCAGTTTCTTGAACTTTCTTCCAAATGTTTTTGCTTATAAAGGGGAGGTCTATGAAAGCTGTTCAGCATTTCTTATTTTGACCGATTTAAACAATGATAAACGACATAAATCAGATACGTTTTGATGTCCTTATAGCGATTCCAATGTAGAAGAATCACTTTCTGCCCTCCATTTAAATTTTGCGCATCATCAATGACATCATTTGAAAACAACCTATAAGATACAGGAACAGCTTTTTAGTGTTTTAATCATATCAGACTTTTGTCTTAACAAAATGCGTAGAGTTTTGGCTACAAAATATATTTCTATTACTGCAATCAATTGCGGTGCAGAAAAACCATGATATGACCATATCCAGGCTATAGAATGCAGCTACAGGATCATCTTTCTACAGTACATCATCTTTCTCAAAATCAAAGCTAAAAAAAAGATTCACAGATTCCAGAGTCATGCTGACACACACTTCTGCACTGACAAACACATCATGTATTCACTGACATAAGCATGCTAGAGCGCACATCACAGGCCGCTGAAGAGGTGCGGAGATTACGCTCTGGAGGATCATTCTGGGAAACTCAAGGGCCCTCCAGCCGTCTTTGTTCAGAGCAAAAAGGATTTGGTTTGTTTGGGTCTGTGTCAGCCTTACCTGAACATATCCCTCTTTAAGGATACAGAGCTTCGGTTGTTCTTTATGCACCGGGTTTGCTTTATTGGCTCTTGCTCTCCTGTCTCGTCTCCTTCCTCTCTCCTCACCATCCTGTCTTTTTGAACAGAACGACCTCTATCACTTCTTAGGCAGGGCGCAGGGGGAAAAAGCGGACGTTAGACAGTAGGTCAATGAATATTAATAAGACATTTTACACTCCTTCCAAAGGCTGGGCACGACACTTCTTCCTCCCTCTCCCAGTCCTCTTTCTTTCTCTCTTTCCGCTCAGCCATTCTCTCATGCCTCCTGTGATATTACTTCACCCTCAGTGAATGAAAAGAAAGAGTTGTACTCAACATTGACCTTATAGGTCCTTTGTGGCCACAGAAGCATGATGGGGTTTTGCCTAAGAGCGATGCATAAAATAGCACTTTTCAGTCAGAAACTGAATTGACTCTGACACACTTGACTCCATGCAGGCAACCTAAGTTTGAGTCTGACTTATGTTGTATGTTTACGAAAATTTTGTTTTTTTCAAAGTAATTTATGCATACTTTATTAGGCACACCTTTCCAACTGCTCGTTAGCGCAAATTTCTAATCAGCCAATCACACGGCAGCAACTCAATCCATTTAGGCATGTAGACATGGTCAAGACAATCTGCTGCAGTTCAAACCGAGCATCAGAATGGGGAAGAAAGGTGATTTCAATGGATTTCATTGGTTTTGAACGTGGCATGGTTGTTGGTGCTAGACGGGCTGGTCTGAGTATTTCAGAAACTGCTGATCTACTGGGATTTATCTACTGGGACACACAACAATCTCTAGGGTTTACAGAGAATGGTGCAAAAAATAGAAAATATCCAGAGAGGGGAAGTTCTGTGGGCCCAAATGCCTGGTTGATGCCAGATGTCAGAAGAGAAAGGCAACATGAACTCAAATAATCACTTTTTAAAACTGAGGTTTGCTGAAGAGCCAGTACTACTAAGGTGTACCAAAGGTCCTACCCAGTACTAATAAGGTGTACCAAATAAAGTGGCCGATGAGTTATTATTGTTATTTTTGTTAGCATTAATGTTGGTATTATTATCAGCATTAGTTTTATTAAAATACATAAAGTATTATTTACATTTTGAACTAAATAATTAAAATTACTTTTTTTTATTATTAATGGTCCTAATTTTTGGTTATAATTTACAATTAATTTTGTATTAACATTAATACATTATTATAAGATGTGTATATTTGTTTTCTTCTATAAATAAACGGTGAAATTTTTCAATGATTATTATTATTATTATACCGTAAAACTGTTTTATCTTATAAACAAATTCTGTGTGGATGTCAATTTTTATGTTTCTTAATTTTTATTATTATTATTTTGTTAAACATCACATTTAGCCACGGTTTAATTTAAGTCTGGTTTATACTGCTGCGTCAAGTGATCGGCGTGATCCACGGTGCATGCAATGCGTGTAGTTGCGCATTTATACTTCTGCACGCTGGTTTTGTTGCTCTGCAATAACACTTTAGGAACGCTAGCTGGCAGTAGGTGTTTATGTTCCTCTGTGTCGAGTTTCTTCTCTGGTGTTTTGTTTTTTTCGGAACGCTTCCTTAATGTACAAGTGGCTTAAACTCGCTCATTTTGTGGCTGGAATCGGCGGAAGTGCAACAGCTTTAATTATAAGGTAAACGCAAAACAACAGTCTCCATCTGGAGCTCCTTCATGAGACTCGACACATTAGTAAACGCTGCATCGGGCTTGCGTGATTCTCACCTCCACCCACACTCGTCAGCGATACCAAGCCGTGCAATCACAGAGCTTGTGCTATAAGTCGTTGCGACATGTAGTTAAATTTTTTTAAGAGGTGCACATCAGCGTTGCCAACAGCAATGGCAAGGGCTATGCGTCCACGCGTAGGCTGCGCCGTAGAAGATTATACATAATATTTCAGCTTTGTTAAAAATAACATATTATAACATATTACCTTAAAGCGTGCCTCTACTGGTCCAAAATTAATTTAGCACCTGACTAGCTCAAACGAGAATAAATCAGTCTAGATTGCGAGTTCACGCTGATCTGAGAACGTTATTTTCAAAGATCTGATGCAGAACACATTTGAAGGGAGCATTAGTATTTCTCTCTGTATTTGGGGGCTGAAAAATGTTTTTAGACCTCAGACTGAACTGGTATGATGAGTGTGCAGTCATCCTGTGGCCCACCCTTCCTCTGATGTTCAGGCCCAGCTGAGTCTGTCGTCCTACTGAACGTTTCATCCTCACTCCCTGACCTGGTGGTGTCTGAATGTAACACATTTCTACCATGAAACTCTTTCATTTGATAAATTGGAAAAAAACAAGATGTTAATTATGGAGTAATCCCTTTTAAGGGCTCATCTCCTCCATCTCCACCCTGCTCTGAGCTCAGGATGGCCTTAATTTATTCATTATGCATAAGCTATTTATTATTCATTTCCTCGCATTCTGTCTGCACATACTTTTTTGAGTGGTGTTACGGAAGGAAAATCTGAGGGAGATGAAATGTTTGGTGGAGTTCTGCATGTGTTTGTATGATTTTTGGTCCGTTCTGTCTCTCCCTATCTCTTTTCCTTCGCTGCTGTTTTCTTGCCTGATGGAACAGACTGGAGATCAGGCTCTGAAAATTGCAGAGCGTTGTAATTGACTTTGGCCAGGTTGGAGGCCAGAATTGCTGTACATCTTATGCCTTGAAAAGACTTGAGATCTAATCCCACCAGGGTCGACCTGCATTTTACAAGCGTAAGCTGCCTAAATACACATGCTTCCTCTGTACATACTGATAACTTGCGTATGCAGGTTTACAGAGAGTTTGTATAATAAAAAGACCAAGTATTGCTTCATGCACCTGTTTTCCAGTCATGCTGAACAGGAGCAATAAATCTGTGAGAAGCAAACAGATGCATAGCAATGGAGAGAACAATATTGCATTGGTTCAGTATTGTTTTGGTTGTATTTTGGCCTTAATTTACTACTGACACTTGCGGCACGTCTGTCTGTTTTCTTTATTTTTCCTACAGTGTCATTCATATAGAACTTATCTTTTAAGGACACAAGTAGCAGCGCTCAGGAATTATTATTTTTGTAAAGCTTCTCCGGCATGTTGCAGTTAATTAAAACCCGCCAACTTGCTATTATCAAAGCTTGCAGCGCTTTGCTCCACCTCTGAGTTCTTTTGATTGGTCCACAGTTTTGGAACTGACATTGATGAGCGATGCTGAATGTAAACGATTGGTAACACTTTAATTTATAAAGTAGTAACATAACTACACTTAATTATGTGTAATTACAAGTAACTAACGTTAAATTCGAACTAAATACTTAGTACATGTATTTAATTAATATTACTTTGTAGTGAAATTAATTATAACACTGTCTCCTTAAAAGAAAGTCTAACCAAGAGTTTACATTTGTTAAAAAGTTTAACTTGAAACTGCATCTTAAAAATGCAGCTTTCATGTGCAAAAGATGCAAGACACAAGTGTAATGATAACACCTGTCTATCAAGCACGTGTTTACATATAAAAACAATGGAAAAGTAAAGCATTGGAATCGAAAAATACACTGTGTGAATGGAATCTATTAATGCAGTTTCTGAATTGTTTTGTATTTTAGTGGAGTCATGGTATTTTGTCATGAAATGACATTGGACATTTTACATTTGTAATGCAATGTCTTTGTCATTTTACCAATGATTCTATTGTTCTACTTATTGTTTCTTTCTGTCTGTATGTCATTCTATATTTATCTGTAGTTCTACCTTTTTTGTGTCTGCCTGAGTGTCTGTATGTTCTGTCTGTATGTATTTATTTCTGTCTTTCTGTTTAAAAGGTCTGTTTGGTTGTTCTCTGTTGTTTTCTGTAGTTTTGTAGTTTTTTCCCCCCTGTCCTTTATATCGGTTTTATAAATAGTTATGAGTTTTGTCTCTTTTTTTGCTCTATCCAGGCCTGAGGTATTAATCCAGGATGAGTTCTGAGTTCTGTCTCTTTTTTTGCTCTATCTAGGAATGAACTATTAATGAAGCACATTTTGTCAGTAAAACTGGTTCGAGTAAACTTCCAGCATGTTTGTTTAGATGGAGAAGCGTTTCTTACAGATGTGGCTATTCAAATTGCACGTTTTTTTTTTTTTTTTTGCGGTGTGCGTCATTTTGTTCTGCGGCTAGCCACAGAATGCTGTCAAACTCTCCTTGGAATTTAAATAAATGTGTTGTGCTTCAAAAAACATCCAACAGGTGGTGCGTCGTACAATAAACTCCACTGTACAGATTACATCAAGGTTATGTAATTATTCTGTTGCTCCAAACTTTAAACCTTGTTTGAAAATATGCAGGTTTACATTTTTACCATTATTTTGATCGTGTATTTATTTTAGAATTAAGATAATTAAATGCTAATATATTTGAATTTGTTGATTAACGACTCAAAGAGCATTTAACGGTGCTCGAGTTGGCAATACTGTCTCTAAAATAAAACTATTTCTTTTATTAGAAAACAATGAACACAATTATGCCAGGCGCAGCGTTATATTCGAATTTAGCAAATATGAACAAAACCTGGAGAAAACACCTTCACCTTTCACAGTGGGCATTGAGTCCTCCGCCTTCAGAACTGGTCACTACTGAGAATGAAGCTCGGCTGACTCCTACTGGTAACGTATTTCCTGAGTCGAAGAATTTCCCTGTGTAGTGCGACTAACCTTGGCTAATCATGGCATTCTGTTCCCTGAGACGCGCCTTTCTAAAGGCCACATCTATACACATAGTCTCTACACGATAAGGACATTGAAATAATAATTTTGTGATGACAGCTGTTTGTCTAGCTTCTGAATGAACCAAGAGTCTATGTAGTAAACACTGCACATTAAATTGCCACATTGAAAGAGCATGGTTTTACTCCAAGCTTACCTCATAGTGGAGTGAAATAAATCCTTCAGTTTCGTAGTCGTCCATTTGTTAGACATGCTGAATCAGCGAAAGCAGTTCGGTTTATACAGCAACCACTATTTCACCTGAACACACTATGATTTCCCGATAAGATGTGCATGATAATCACAGCTTTGCTCAGTTGCATTTGTGTTTTCAATTCAAATAATTGCCCTAGTTCTATCTTTATTTTTCTGTCTGTCTGTTCAGTTTTTTTTTATTATATGTCCATCTGTCTTTTACATTTGTTTCATATACAGTTCTGAGTCCTGTCTCTTTTTTACTCTATCTAGGAATGAACGTTTAATCCAAGATGAGTTTCATGCACATTTTGTCAGTAAAGGCGGTTCTAGTAAACCGCCAGCATGTTTGTTTGGATGGAGCACTACACAAACAGTTCGTTAAAAAATTGAATTTATTGATCGATAATGTAATGTAATGTAATGTAATGTGTATTTATATAGCGCATTTATTGTGTATGGCCATACACCCAAAGCGCTTCACAATCATGAGGGGGGGTCTCTCCACACCACCACCAGTGTGTGGCATCCACTTGGATGATGCGACGGCTGCCACAGGACAACGGCGCCAGTGCGCTCACCACACACCAGCTATTGGTGGAGTGGAGGGACAGTGATAGAGCCAATTCGGTGGAGAGGGGTTGATTGGGAGGCCATGATTGTAAGGGCCGATAGAGGGACTTTGGCCAGGACACCGGGGTTAAACCCCTGCTCTTTCACGAGAAGTGCCTTGGGATTTTTAATGACCACAGAGAGTCAGGACCTCGGTTTAACGTCTCATCCGAAAGACGGATAAGGACATTGAAATAATCATTTTGCGATGACAGCTGTTTGCGTAGCTTCGTAGTGAACTATTGCTCTCTGTAGTAAACGCTGCACATGAAATAACTTGATTTCACTCCAGGCTCACCTCAAAACCTCAGTTGTGTGAAATAAATCCTTCAGTGAGAAGATTTCATAGTCGTCTTTTTATTTGGCATGCTGAATCAGCGAAATCAGTTCGGTTTATACAGCAACCTCTATTTCCCCTTAACACACTATGATTTCCTGATAAGATGTGCATGATAATCACAGCTTTGCTCAGTTGCGTTTGTGATTTCAATTCAAATAATTGCCCAGCCCTAGCTTTATAATAATCTTTCTGTCTGTTCAGCATATCTGTCTATCCATCTGTCCCTCTATCTGCATGTTATTTAGAATCATCATCATCATCTTTGTGTATTTTCATGTGCCTGTCTACCTGTCTGACTATCTATTTATGTATTTATGAATATCTTTCTGTCTAAAATGTCTGTTTGGTTGTTCTCTCTGTTGTTTTTTTTATGTTGTTTTTTATATATTATATCTGTCCATCTGTCTTTTCCATCTGTTCTATATATTGTTCTGAGTTCTATCTCTTTTTTGCTCTAGGAATGAACTATTAGTCCAAGATGAGTTTCATGCACATTTTGTCAGTAAAGCCGGTTCTAGTAAACCTTTAGCATTTTTGTTTAGATGGAGCATTGCTTACTACACAAATAGTCAGTTGAAATATTTAATTTATCGGTCGATAAGGACATTGAAATAATCATTTTGTGATGACAGCTGTTTGTCTAGCTTCTGAATGAACTATGGCTCTATGTAGTAAACACTGCACATCAAATTACCACATGAAATAGCATGGTTTTACTCGAAGCTTACTTCATAGTGGAGTGAAATAAATCCTTCAGTGAGATGATTTCATTGTCGTCTGTTTATTAGACATGCTGAATCAGCGGAAGCAGTTCAGTTTTTACAGCAACCTCTATTTCCCCTGAACACACTATGATTTCCTGATAAGATGTGCGTGATTTGGGCTTTGCTCAGCCTCGTTTGTGATTTCAGTTTGAGTAATTGCCCAGCCCTAGCTCTATCCTTAATTTTCTGTCTGTCTGTTCAGTACATCTGTCTATCCATCTGTCTCTCTATCTGCATGCCTGCATGTCATTTGAAATCATCCTCATCATCATGTGCATTTCCGTGTGCCTGTAAATCTCTTTTGGCCAATCAGCACTGATGACCTGAACTAACCAGCAGAGGTCTGTCGTGGGCGTTTTGTGCAGCTGCCCGTCTTCACTTGTTTTCTCTCTGATAGAGAGATCTGCTCTGGCCTCTTCCTTTCAAAAAGATAGCTAGTGTTTATGCCCTGGAAGTCTCTTTTCGCCCACCTTTTTTTTTTCTTCTCTCTCCTCCTCCTGATGAGTGGCTGTCTGTTGCCGCTCAGATCAATTTGCCCCTCAGCACCATGGAAAGCTTAAACAATTTCTGTATGTGTGTGTGTGTGTGTGTGTGTGTGTGTGTGTGCGTGCATGTCCAATTCTCTATGCTTATGCATTGATGTGTAAACCTATTCAAGAGCCTACATGCACACTTGGACTACCTAGCATGTCTAAATATAAACACAGACACGAGCGCGAGCAGATTCAGCTTGTCACCGTGCACTTATTGTGCCTAAATACCACAGTGATCAATAGAAATCCATCTGGTCGTCAGCGACACTACTTCCTGTCTCCTTCCCCAGCGCCGGCCTGACAGATTAGAAGCTTCGAAGTACAAGCGTGTCGTAAAACAAAAGAGGCCCGCTCTTGGTCTGTCCAGTTAAAGGCGGGTAATTACCAGCCAGCCATTTCTGATGTTTACAGCATCCAGAGAGACGCTACTGTCACCGGCGTCTTGCTAACTGTCTGCTGTTTTAAATAGATGAACCAAAAACAACTGAGGAAGCCCTTCAAGATTTCAAGACTACTTTCTGCTGGCAGCCTTTTACTATTTGGTGCTATTTAACTAAAAGCTCCTCACGGCTGGAGTGGTGTGTTTACGTGTGTGGGTAGGCAACCATTAGCCGTCGCAGGCTGAAATGGAGCCCAGCCGAGTTAAAAGAAACGACTCGCTGCAACATCGCAAATCACTGTATATGAGAATTTCCACTGATGGACATAAGGACACACACACACACACGCACACGCACACTCCATTATATGTGCTATTGTTGTGCGTCTGCATGTGGCAGGGAGATTTCCTGCAGGTGGGTGAGTGTTGGAGTGGGTGGACGCCTTGAAGTGTGGCGTAGCTTGATGGCACCGCCGCAAACGCATTCAATTTGTCGAAGGATCCCCCTCCGCACGATTGTCTTTTGGCAGCGTGGGCAGACGCTCTGAAGCAGGGAGAATGGCTGCACCAGCACAGGCTTTTTTCCTCCTCCCCTGAGGTCTGTTTTTAAAGGATGATGGGATACGGGAGGGCGGAGGATGTGTCAAATTATTTTATTTTCAGCGTTCCTTTTTGACCTGGTGCTGATGTGTGTGGACGTAGTTCAGTGAAATAGTCCAGCTGTATTCAACTTTTTGTTGTTGTTGTTGTTGTTGTTGCTGCTGTCTGTCTTCCTGTATACTGAATGTGGTCTGTCTGTTTTATATACTTAAATGTTGTTCAGTCTGTTTTTTTTATGACTGTCTCCATGTCTGTCATTATTTATTTCTATCTTTCATCTTATCCGTCTATCCATCTGTCTGTCTGTCTCTCTGTCCATTCATCTATCCATCTGTCTGTCTGTCGTCTGTCAGTTCATCTGTCTGTCAGTCTCTCTCACTGTGTCTTTCTGTGCATTTGTTTGTCTGTGTCTGTCTGTCCACTCGTCTATCCATCTGGCTGTCTGCCTGTTTGTCTCTCACTTTTTTTCATCCATTTTTCTATTTGATCATCAATCTGCATCTCTGTCTGCCTGCCTGCCTGTCTCCCTCTCTCTCTCTCTCTCTCTCTCTCTCTCTCTCTCTCTCTCTCTTTGGTGTCTGTCTGTCAGTCCATCTATCCATCTGCTTGTCTGCCTGTCTTTCTCTTTCTAACCATCCATCCATCTATTTGTCTATTTAACTGTCTGCCTATCTCTTTCTCTCTTTCCATCTGTTTATCTATTTGTTTATCGATCTGCATTTCTGTCTGTCTGTCTACCTGTTTGTCTGTCTCTCCATCCGTCCGTCTGTCTATCTGTTTGTCTCAGTCTGTCCGTGCATTTGTTTGTCTGTGTCTGTCTGTCCATCAGTCTGTCCATCTGGCGGTCTAACTGTCTGTCTCTCTCTCTGTCCATGTGTTTATTTGTTTATCAATCTGTCTGTCTGTCTGTCCATCTGTCAGTCAGTCTCTCTCACTCTTTGTCTACCCATCTGTTTGTTGTCTGTCCATGCATTTGTTTGTCTGTGTCTGTCTGTCCATACGTCTATCCATCTGGTTGTCTGCCTGCCTGCCTGCCTATCTCTCTCTCTCTGTCCTTCTGTCTATTTGTCTCTATTGCTCTGTTAGTTTGTGTCTATCCATCCATCTATGCATACAACAGTATGCCTGTCTCCCTCTTTCCATCCATCCATTTTTCCATCCATCAGTCTGCCTATCTGGTTCTCTTTCTCTCCATCCATTTATCTGTTTGTTTATTGATCTGCATGTCTGCCGGCCTGTCTCTGTCTCTCTGTCCATTGGTCTGTCTGTTTCTGTCTGTTCATGCATTTGTCTGTGTCTCTTTGTCAATTTGTCTATGCATCTGGCTGTCTGACTGACTGTCTGTCTGTCTCTCTCTCTCTCTTTCTCTCACTCTCTCTCTTTCTCTTTGTCCATCCATTTTTATTTGTTCATCAATCTGCCTGTCTGTCTGTCTGTCTGTCTACCTGTCTCTTTCTCTGTCCGTCTGTCTGTCTGTCTGTCTGTCCATTTGTCTCTCCATTCACCTTTCTGCCTGTCTGTATGTCTTTCTCTCTTTGTCTGTCTATCCATCCACCTGTCTGTCTGTCAGTCCCTATCTTCTTCTGTTTTTCTGCCTGTCTTTCTGTCTGTGTTCAGTTGTCTGTCTGTCTGCCTCTCTCTCTCTCTCTCTCTCTCTCTCTCTCTCTCTCTCTCTCTCTGTCCATCCCTCTGTCATTCTGTATATCTATATGCCATTTTATCTGCCCATATTTCGATCTATCCACTGACAAAGGGTTTTTTTTTTCTTCCCCTGAGGTCTGTTTTTAAAGGATGATGGGATACAGGAGGGCGGAGGATGTGTCAAATTATTTTATTCTCATCGTTCCCTTTTGCCCTGGTGCTGATGTGCGTGGACGTAGTTCAGTGAAACGGGCCAGCTTTATTCCACGTTTTGTCCTCTTCTAACCTGCCTGTCTCTCCCGTTCTTTCTGTGTGGGTGATTATAGTGTGGATCTGTCGGGCTTTGCTGTCATTGCTTCTAGTTTCGGCATATATTCTACTAGGGGGATTCTCTTGGGGGATTTTGCATCTGAAAGGTGGAGATGGTCACAGGAACTCTTTGGCTTTGTTACTGATTAGCTTATTAGTTTTTCGACCCACCATCTACACCGAGAACACGCTGTCAAGGACATCGATGAAGCTTGGCAGAGGATTAGGCTTTTAAAGTAGCATCTTAAACAAGTTCTCTATTAAATCTCCAGTCAGATTTCTCTCTCTACCAAAAGTGCCAAAATAATTGTTATCAGAATGTTTTTTCAGATTAAAATTCTTTTTAAAAGATAATAAACACAATTATTGCATAGTATTTTTTTTCTTTGTTCTCCAAACTAGTCATCCCACTGCAGGGCTATTTGTTCATACGTTTGTTCAAATATAGTAAATCATTTTTAGTGTCAAATAAGTCTATTCTATTATTTATTTATATATTTTTTTTTATTCTATTACATTTCGTCAACTATTCTGTGCTGTGAAAGCCTATAACATTTTGTTTCATTTTTAATCTGTTATTTTGTTTTTGTTTTATCTCTCCATATTTGCTTTGAGCACTTTTTTTTGTATTTTAATTCTATCATTGATTGGTTGATTCATTCATTGCTTATTGTATCTTTCTAGTTTAGTTCTATTCTATTTAGTTCTGTTTTATACTACTGCACTTTCTAGTCTCCCTAGGGGCTCTCCAGAAGGCCAGATGAACTCTTTGCCCTGCAGTCTCACTTAGTTACTGATTAGCCTATCAGTTTTTTTTTTTTAACCTACCATCTACACTGATCATGTTGTCAGGGACATTGATGAAGCCTGGCAGTAGATTAAGCATATAAAGCTGCTCCTTGGAAAAGTGCAACATTTACTAAAAAAATAACCTGGCCTGCTCTTTGTGCTCTTAGTGTTTTTATTCAAACAAGAAATGCCATTTGGCCTAATAAAGGCAAGTCCTGAGGTGGAAAGAGTAAAAAAAAAAATTATCACCATACTTCCCTACTTTATTGACTTCATTCACTCTTCTTTTCTAAAAAATCTAAATTGTAACCCTCCTACAAATAAACAGTTTGAGTTTTACCATTTTTGAATTTCCAAACACTCTTAGCTTAGCTTATGACAGATAATTATATCAGATTAGACCATTAGCATCTCACTCAAAGACCAAAGGGTTTTGATCATTTACCTATTTAAAGGTAGACTCTTTCTATAGCTACATTGTGCACTAAAGCAGGTTGAACACCTGATGCACCACAACACTGCGCGCACATGACAGTTTTAAGTATCACACCAGATGCGCACATTCAAACATTATTTAATATGAAACTATTCAGATGGCGCTCTGTGGGTTGGCAGAAATATGAACAGTGTCCTGAGTCATAGCTGGAACCCTCCAACCCATCCCCTCATTAGGATGGGGAGTATGCATATATTAGTGGCATTATTGAAGTAAACACTGCAATCAAACTGTTACTGTCATGTAGGATGGTTCGCCAAATTTTCCGACAAGATCCACGCACACGGCTGTGTGTAAAGGATCGCAGACAGTCACGTCGCAAAATGCAGAAGTTTTTTCTTTCCATTCGGCATGCGTTATTAAATTCCATGATACTCTCACCAGTCCTTACTCTTTATTTGCATATAATACCCCACTTTGTCATGGGGGCATGAATGAAACGTTCATGAGTGAAGGTGAAACTGCTGAACTACAGTTAAAGTCGTGCCCCACAGTTTGAAAACCCCTTCACTTATACACTATGCACTTATGCACTTACTCAACAGCATAGTATATGTATGTAGTGTCTCACAAATAGAGCACTTGAATGTTTTTTTACTAAGCAGAAATTCAAACCGTTTCCCTGATTTCGTTTGACAGTTGCCAAATTAGTGAAATAAATGGCCAAACTATTTAATAATACCTGCCATGAGTATAACTGCATTCAACATCGGGATACGCTACAATCACTGGCGTAGAAGAATTTTGCTTTCTCAATCCAAAATAAATAATCCAAAATGAACACCTGATAGCTCTGCCCTTTCTGCTACATGAGCAAAGCAGCATCCATTGAGTGCACTAAGTGTCCAACATTGCACACTTAATTTTAACGGTTAAATAAGTGAATCATCCGGATAAAGTCCACTTATTCTTTAAAAAGTTTTCATTCATATACTACAAAATGGGCATACAGTAGTGCACAAGTATGCGATTTGGGATACGGACCTACAGACATTGTGCTGAATGGATTCAAAAATGGGTAAACTATAAAACTTTCTATTTCAACAAATAAAATAAAATATACTCTCTTTTTTTATAGAATATAATGTTGCATATAATCCAATTACATATGAGAATATTCATTTGTAAAAAAAAAAATGCCTTCAAAAATGTTCTGCAGTTAAAATTTACAGACAAATTGATAATGTGCGACAAATTTTTTTTGGAAGTATTCAACACTTTAGACAGAATAAACATTCATTCATTCATTCATTCATTCATTCATTCATTCATTCATTTTCATTTCGGCTTAAAAAGTTCCAACAGTGGCTAGACTGTATTTAAATATACTAGATCAGGGTCAAATGACAATGCCAGTGACCCTTGACCCCCAATATTCTCTGAGGTGGTGGTTATAAATACAGAAACCTTGTATGCAATGACGCACACAAACACACCAATAGACCCAAGTCTATTCTTTGTTTTTTTTATGTATGTCAGTGCTGTAAATGGGCTAGAAAGTTTAACCTGGTGTTACAAAATCTGCTGCATCTGACAGTATTGCTGTGTCTTTAATATTATGTAATTTCCCGAGAAGTCGCAATCCAATAGAACTAGTAACTATAAGCTACTATAGTAACTATATAGTTTATAGTAACTATAAACGACTATTTTTTTCTCTTCAGTAGGTTATTGATATAATACAGTAAGTCTTAAGGTTTAATAAAAATTAATTGATTTTTGAAAATCACCAGGCGACCCCCCTTCATTGTCCCGCGACCCCTCGGGGGGTCCTGACCCCCACTTTGAGAACCACTGTACTAGATTATAAATATACTATAAACATATTTTAGGTACAAGACTGTATTTAAATATGTATATATCTTTGTTAAATATGTTATTGTATTCTACGCTGGAGCCTACATCTATGTGTTTCACTCGTCATAGCATATGTGCTGCTGGTGATGTGACCTTAAAAGTGATTTGATTTGATAAGCGTTAATGTTCTACGCAAAGGATCAGAATAGGGAACTGAAGAGCCTCTGAGCTGGATTTTTTATTTTTTTTTGCTCATCAGCTTATTTTATCCAATTAGAAGTGATACCGATGGGTCTCAGGGAATCAGCGTGCGTTTAGATGTTTTCTCAGTGGCCATTGTCAGATTATAATAAATGTAGGTCAAACATGATAGACTGTAATGGCTTTAATAGGCAGGTGATTAATCGGCTGATCGTGTAGGATGGCGTTTGAATGGAAAGATGGTGTTGGAAATACACCGGCCGAGGTGTCGGCTTAATTGATTTTCACATCAGTGGATAACGGCAAGACAGGAGACAGCGAGAGTGAAAGAACTGAGGGAATTAGGGAGATTCATGCCAATATGATGAAATTGTTGCAATCTGTTCTATTCATCCCATATATTTATGGCTTATTGCTAAATGCCTGCAATTAGATGCACGCAAGTTGCCAAATATGTATGCATCTCGTTTCACCAAATTTATATATTTGTTACATAAGTTACATTTAAATATCATATTATATCATAGTATAATATGACATAATATAATATGACATAGTATAATATATTAATTATATTATATTATATTATATTATGTCATAGTATATTATTAATGAAAATAATAATAATAATAATATATTTTACTTATAACGTGCTTTTCTAAACCCAAAGCTCTTACAAGAAAATAAAAACAAAAACAACAACATTGTCATATATTATATTATATTATATTATATTATATTATATTATATTATATTATATTATATTATATTATATTATATTATATTATATTATATTATATTATATTATGTCATATTAAATGATATTATATTATGTTATATTATATTATAATAATTATATTATATTATGTCATATATTATATTATTAATAATAATTATTTATTTTATTTATCACACACTTTTCTAAACCCCAAAGTGCTTACAAGAAAATAAAAACAACAACAACAATAATATGTCATATATTATATTATATTATATTATATTATATTATATTATATTATATTATATTATATTATATTATATTATATTATATTATATTATATAACATTATATTATATTATATTATATGGTATTACATTATATTATGTTATATTATGTTATATTATACTAATTATATTATATTATATTATGTCATATTTATATAAAATTAATGATAATAATAATAATAAAAATAAATTCATAATCCACAAAAATCCAAGGATCTAAGGAAGTACATGAGATTTAGAACAAGGGTTTGTTTCGATGGACATGATCTTTTTTAACTGGGACTAAGACAAATATACTGTATGTCATATAAACTCCATAGCAATAGCAAGCAAAACATTTACTACTGTATATTTTTTAGCTTTACCCTTTCCCCTCCTCAGTCAATCAGTTTTTTTGCCCCCTTGAGTTTTCAGCTGCTATCTTCCATTTCTTGGTGCATGCTGGGACTATGGCATGGAAATGGCTCTTTGACTTTTTTTTTTTGTTTGTTTTTCCCCTCAGAAATCAGACATTTTCTCAGCTGTTAAATTGCACTCCCGTTGCACTGAAGGAAAATTAATTACTTTCTCTCTCCGCCTCCCTCTTTTGGAGGAGAACAAGAATAAGAGTCACCACAGGGGAGAATTCACTCCTTTTGCCTCAGAAGTCATTCTGTTCTGTGTGTGTGTCTGTTTGTGTGTGTGTGTGTCTCTGTGTGTGTGTGTGTGTGTGTCTGTGTGTGTGTGTGTGTGTGTGTGTGTGTGTGTGTGTGTGTGTGTGTGTGTGTGTGTGTGTGTGTGTGTGTGTGTGTGTGTGTGTGTGTGTGCGCGCCAGTCTAGCCGTTTCAAGCCCTCTCTGCTTCTCCTTCCTCCATCTCCCCTGCTTTGTCTTTTCATGTTTAGCCCTTCTGCTATTCGTTCGTTCTCCTGCCAGCTTTCTCCATCTGTAAATACGCCGCCGTACCTTTTAGTGCTGTAGCCTGAAAGATGTTCTGCCGCGCACAGATTTAGTCTTTGCTTATGATTAGCTGATAAGCCAGAGAATTTATCTTCTGCCTTCAGTCTTAGAGATTTGCATATTTGCTGTATGGTCATGCATTTTAGTCTTGTACTTGGTGTATGGCTGTACAGTTTGCATTGATGATAATAAGAAATGCTGCTTGAGAGTCAAATCAGTATATTAGAATGATTTCTGAAAGATCATGTGATTATAAAAACTGAAGATGTAATGATGCTGAAAATTAGATTTTTACATGACTGAAATACATTCCATTTTAAAATGTGTGCCCTCGTGTTTGCAGTGTAAGCAGGTAGATCGGATTTTTATATGTCAGTGCGAGTCGCGCATCATTACAAACCACAGTGAATGACGTCAACTGACGCTTTCATTTCTGAACAGACTTCAGCAAGAGTTCAAAACCTTAAATCTCAGACCCAAGGAAGCAAATATTGTTATGTAGCACAAGTATTTAAGCATGTTAACGAGAGCGAGAGCTCATGTAAACAATATACTGTAGGCTATTCATCACGTGCATAAATCACTCAATGGAAATGAGGTTAAGATGCCTACAGGTTTAAAAAGCCTAGATTAAAAGATGTCGAAATTAGAACTTTTCTGTCATAAATGATAGTAAAACAACTTGTCAAAAGAATAAAAAAAAATTAAACCCTGCGAACAGATTAAATACAAGAATGGAGAAAAGAGTGCTCTCTTATTACCAGCTGTCAGTCAGCACTCGCGCTTTTTTTTTTACGCGGCTCATTGAGTAAATACAGCCAATCAGATACGAGTCACTTCTAAAAGATAATGTACTGTAAGCAGGTACTGACCATCAAGATCTGCAGTACAAATGTAGCCTTAGAGCACATATATATACTGTATATAGGAAAATCAAAATTACTTCTGGTTCCTGGAGTTTGATAGGGATGAGGATTAATGATTAAAGGTGGTAATGCTGTAAACAATGTTCAGTCTTTTGCACAGGCGATTGCTTTGCTTCATCAAACCTCAATGTATCATCAGGAGCCACAGGGATTTATTTTGGTTTGGCTGGTTTTTGTTTTTATTTTTTACTCTCAAAGTGCTGGGGGCCTTTGACTTTTTTCATTTGACATATTATCAGTCACCAGGACCACAGATTAAGCTAAAAAAGTTTTTTATCATTCTACTTAAGAGGAAAATGACTAAGGGGGAGTAAACAAACTGAACATTGTCATTTTAGGTAAACTATACATGTAAAACTGTTGTTTTAAATAGTAATATCACTGATTTAATGTATTTTTGATCATATGACAAGGATCATAAATTATCTCACCCAGCATAAACATTTGAACAGTGGTGTAAATAGCACATAGTCATCTCAAAATTGTTAGTATTCATTTATTCATTCTCATTCATTCGTTCATTCATTCATTCATTTTCCGTCAGCTTAGTTACCTTATTGATCTGAGGTCGCCACAGCATTACAGCACATGTTTTACACTGTGGATGCCTTTCCAGCCACAACCCAGTACTTGGAAATTATTACTTATTGGCTCTACCATATTTTAAATGTGAATATATAGTCAAACCTGAAATTATTCATCGCTCTGGCAATTTGTAACTTAGTTACTTTACTTTTATTTAACCAGCAAGTTGTTTGCTTGTTTGTTTGGTTGGTTGTTGGTTTGTTTGTTTGTTTTTACCAGACATTACACAGGCTTCTTGCAAATGATAAAAAGACTATGTAATGAAAGGTATCATTGTGAAAAAAAAAATTTAGCAGCTTTTATTAACATTTTGAACCAAAACTTTTAATTTTGTAGTTCTCCAGTTACTACTCTGTGTACTATGACAGCATGGTTGATATATTTATCAAGATATATGCCTCGTAATGGCATACTTTCAAGGTTTCGTGTACTTTAAGCATAATAAAATTATTTTCTTAAATCATTTAGAGCCAGCACAACTGCTGTGTTAAACTATTCTTGGTCATTCTTCTGCAAGCAAGAGTCTAAACAAGTCATTCAAATTGATTCACAGTTTAAAGCATTTTACTAATTGTTTATTTAAGTCTTAGAACAGAATCAACTCAGAAAGCTGATTCACACTGGCTTGGAATAAAATGTGCATTTCCTAACATATACTGCTATCAAATAAAATAATAGGAGGAATGAATGTAGGAATACAGTTTTATAATTAGAATTGTATTTAAAGGTCACCTATTTTACTCCTTTTTCAAGATTTAAGATATGTCTTGTGTATCTCCAGAATGTGTTTGTAAAGTTTTAGCTCAAAACAGCCATCAGATTATTTATTATACCTTTCAGAATAGTGCAATTGTATGCTCTGAATGTAGCTGTTTTTGTTGCCTGTGTCTTTAATGCTAGTTTTCCCCGTCCACCATTACCACGTGCCTGTCAGAGTTTGCCTCAATCTCTGGCTGCGTGCGTCAGATAAACAGCACAATGACAGACATGAAGGAAGCAGATCTCATGTAACGTTTGTGAGAAATACTACAGTAAGAACTTTTAAGAACACTGGAGGGATCACAACAACTAGAAAACCAACAAACATTATAGAAATACATACACAATCAACACCAAGAATCGCTAATAATATTTTTCGACACGCCAACCAACAGGAGAAAACAGATACACACACAGAGAGACTTGCGAACGCAACACATGTTTAAACATGTTTTAAACTCATTCTTGATCACATTTGATGATGATTGATGATCACAGAGAGCTGAACAGATCTTTTAATCCCAGTTGCTTTTCGCACATCCTGTCTTGTTGATATGATTATACGCGTTACTACGGATATATGTGTAAAACCCTCAAAATGGGAGGGATTTGGATCCTATTTTAACGTCAGGAAATAAAATTAAAAAATGAGCTTATTGTCTTTATATCACCCCAATATGACAGTGGACACACTATACCTACACACAATTCTGTCCAAACAGCTTCCAAAAGATGATTTTCATAGCAGGTGCTTTTTAAGTCAAAGCTCTCACTTTTAAAAGTTTAGATTTTCCAAGATGTTACTTAACTAAATATAATGAAGTAAATGTGCTTTGTGCTGCCTACCCTCCTCTGAATAGGGCAGTGTGTAACTGATGTTTTACCCAAATTAAAATGCATGAAAAGTTAAAGCAGATAAAGCTGAATTAAACACTTCATTTCAAAAGGGCTATTTTTAAAAATTCATTACAAATTCTAGAGGAAACCAGTGAGGAAAAAAATGGCTTTCATACCAGACATCACAACTGAACAGCTCTTTACTCTTTTAACTTTTGTTTTAATTATATATTTTTTTCACCTGATTTCCCTTGCAAAATAAGTGTAACTTTTTCTCTCTGCTTCTCTTTCTTTTTATTCAGTGTGAGATGGAAGATGTCGAGAATGAAAAAAAGCGAAACTCTTTGTTCCTGGAATTGTTGGAGTCCAGCAGCAAATGGGAGGAGTTTCAACACCTGATGCTCCTCCTACAGGCGTGGCCACCGGTGACTGACAAAAGCAGGTGAGATTTTGATGTCGATGAGCTCTGATTTACATATTCACTCATAAAATTTAATTACATAAGCTTCAATGCATAGTAAGCTGGTAATTATTACGAAAACAAACCCAGGATGATCAAGACAAGATTACCCCTGATATAATAATTACA